>NW_010297380.1:92775-119707 GCF_000700745.2 Antrostomus carolinensis | reverse complement strand
CTCTTTCCCAGGAATAGACAGTAGCAAGTGAAAAAAACCTTTTTAAAAGGGGATTGAGAGAGGATGCAATTAACCTACAGGAGGAAGTCTGAATCCTGTGCTGGTAGAAGCTGGTAGAAATTATGAGAAATGATAGATCTCCTCAACACTGGATGTCCTGGTTAACTGGAGCAGCTTTTGCAGTAGCAAGTCAAAGCTCATATACGTAGCTATTAGGATTCACTGAAGGGTCAGCAGGTTTAGAGACAATGGCAGAGTGATTCACAGAATTACATGAATTTCCAGAAATCTTTTGACAAGGCACTTCTCCATCAAATTGTAAGAAACTAACCAGTCATGATATAAGAAAGAAAGGTTTATTGTATATTTATAATTAATTAAAAGCAGAAACTGGAGTGGACATAAATGAAGCTATTATCAGGAATTCCACAGGTTTCTGTACAAAAACTCTTCAATATATTAACATATGAACTGCTGAATGGGATAAGTGATTAATTTACAGATTATACAAAATTATCCAGGATAGTAAAAATGAAAGCAGTCTTCACATAGAGTGTTACATCATATAGCATGACTTTTTATACTCTTTCTAAGCATCCATTCATGGCCACTGAGACAGAAATCTAGAATAAACACATTTTTGTTCTTGTCCTAAGGATTGCACTGCTGTCCCAAAAAGGCTGACACAAAGATAAAAAAAATCACAGTCAGATGACCTGAAGTGTATAGCAACACTTCAGGCTGGGAATGATGAGAAGATCTGATCCTTCTTTCTTCAACATAACCTCTGTTCAAACAGCTTTTATGCAGAACTTACTATCATGATTTCAAACTGTTTCTTTCAGGATCTGCTATGCACTCGTGACAGTTACATGTGTCCCCTTTAACAGTTCACCCCTTTGTGACCAAGATTAGTATAGAGATATTTTTAAATTACAGAAATTTAATATATTCAGTCTTTATTTTCCAGCCTCCAAGTTACTAAACAAGAGCCAAGCTTTGCCACAGGGCCAGGACTTTTAGATACTCAGTTTTCCCAGCTGCTTCACCCCAGAGCAGCTCTAAAACCACCTTCTGAAATAATAATTGATTAAAACAATATCAGGTTGTATTCTCTCAAAAACAGATAGCTTATTACTACTGAAGATACTGAAAATCTCCCATGACAGTCAGACAGTCAAAATAGTGTAAAGATACTTGTTTCTTTCCTTTTGATTTTGCGGTTTCAACCTCAGCAGCAGGTGACAGATGCTCACAGTTCCCCACTAAAAGCGTCAAAGAGATTCAAGACTTAAGTCGGTGTTCTATAAATACTCAAGACAATGACATTTCTGTTTTCATTATAAGCACACCAAAAGGTCAAGGCTGAATGCTCATTTTCATCTCTCAGAAGCCTCTGTTCTTCTCAGCAGCTGTGTTTCCGCCTGTAACGTGCGTTGCTTTGTAACAGCTACGTGGTGGAACATAGGTCAGGTTTTGGGCTTTGCAGGGTATAATGTTTTGCAAGAGCCTCACTGGCTACTGGAATTCCCATAATGCAACCAAACGTGATAAAGAATACAAAGGAAATATGGAAATGTAGTTGGAAACATTTGCATGAGAGCTATACAGAATAACCAAATGGGAGTGTTCCACTGTCACTGATAACAGTGTCTTCAGTCCATTATATTTTGTAGAATC
This sequence comes from Antrostomus carolinensis, assembly GCF_000700745.2. Lineage (NCBI taxonomy): Eukaryota > Metazoa > Chordata > Aves > Caprimulgiformes > Caprimulgidae > Antrostomus > Antrostomus carolinensis. The sequence goes on along the minus strand of NW_010297380.1, from coordinate 118,027 downwards.
ACAAAGCAGTTGTGATTCTACAACTGATAACAGTGTCTTCAGTCCATTATATTTTGTAGAATCACAAAGCAGTTGTCACCTTGCCAATGCTTTCTCCTACTGTCCCTACAGAGGTCCCAAGAAGCAAAAAAATTGTTCAGAGGGAAAAAGGCAAGAGGCTGAAAATGTGTATGACTGTCTAATGTTCCTTCATCTTTGTATCGTTTGTACAGTCTTCAAAAACAACAGTGAGAGCAAACCACCTCAGTAATAAGCAGAGCGAATATTCAGGGTATGGGTGGTTGTGGCATTTCTTCACTGTATGAAGAAATGACCATGAGCAGATCTTTTGAATACACAAAGTGCCCTGAATGTACTTTCAGGCCCATTTTTCAGTTCTGATGAAATACAGTTGGGGTGTCATTCATACTAATAAGCCTTGCTTGTTTAAATTCACCTTCACTCACATTTAAAAAGATATCTTTATCCTGTGGCCCTGGTGACCTGTATGCAAATACCCAATATTAAATCTCCAGGTGTCATTTTTAACTGATAGCCTGCAATTAGTGTTTGATGGCCCATCAATGTATTATGCAGTTCCTCCCTCTGAAAGAGTTTTCCCTTTCTTTAAATTGCCAGGATTGAAAGAATTATGTTCTAATCCCCTGACTTCATCCAGTTCATTTTGAAACTTAATGTTTTTCAATTAAATCTCCTATTGGGAACTATTCACTTCCATTGCACCAGCACAGCCAGGTTGCCTTGGTTAATTACTAGCACTTACTCTTTTACTTCAGTAAGTCTCAGTACGATGCCTAACAACTGTAAAGCTTTAAATCAATGCTTTATTTCATTCCAAATCTGAAGCTCTGAAGAATTCTACAAAATGGAAGAAAGAAGGCAGGGGGCTATAAGGAGCCTGTATTTAAGAACTGAGAGCGTGTAAGGTTCAAAGCTCATTCTGTGCTCAAGCTAATAAACCAAATTCATACTGGAAAGCCAGCTCACGTAGGTAACACAATTCAAACAGAGAACATGGGTTTAGGAACCAAATTATGCTTTCAGTCCTGAAGATGCAACACAGCTGCCAGATTTACAATTACTGATACAGAGGAGCTGAGTCTTAAATATCTGTGGGTTAACATAGGAGAGGAAACTCACGCACATGGCAGAGATTAAACTCGGTGTTTTTCATTCAGGTGAAGCCTACAGTAGTGACTACATGGAGAACGGTGTTTATTCTATTCTAAGTCCAGTTTTAGAAACAGACCTTCACACAAGGACCAAGATTTGCAAAAAACAAACCGAATAAAAAAACCAAACAAAATATTTTCAACTGAAATTCACATGAGCTTGATTATCCTTTACCTACAGGATAGCTTGTGTGAGAAGTTTAAGATTAGTGAAAGGAAACAATCTAAAAACTAGGAGTTTTAACAGAAAAAAGTAGATATTTTTTTCTTAAAGTTTATCCTCATTATTTGCTTGCTGTTTAGCTGTAACTGAGTAGACAAAGGCCCCTTGCCAGGAGTCAGTTGAAAGCTTCTTTCCATTCAGTGGTAGACATAGAGCAGGAAAGAGAGTTTTCTTCACAGTCCTCAGATTAAAACTGCATTTTTGCACATGCCACTTCAACCAACAAACATTTAATCTACGAAAGTATCTTACACTGTACAGTCAAATGGTGAACTGTATTTTGATGTTTGACCTTCAGAAACATCTGCAAATGAACTGACTCACTGAAGGAAGCTTTATCCCCACCAATCTCACCATTTACTCAACTGCTCTGTCTCAGACATGTGTCTTTCCCTTCATAGGATCAGAGCAGAAATAACAGTCACAAACAGAAAACAGACATTCACAAGGAACTATAGGAAAATCCAAAGCAGAGAATAGGTACTGACATGTTCAAAGCAACTCATCCACAAGCAGCTTTATGCACAGAAGCACAAAGAATACCCTCCATCCCTTTCCAGTTCAATCTCTCATATAGCACACCAAAGCTCAGAGAGACAGCCATAACACTACTTACCTTGGATTCAACCAGCAGTGGCTATCAAAATATATACCTTTGACCAGCAGCAACACAAGTTAATTCAAATTCTCATGGCTTCACTGAAACCAGGTGAAGCCAATTGAAACTATGTTTCTTTTACCACTTGCGTGCATGCATCACCCATTGCCATCACTAAACCCATGAGCATAAGCTGTGGAAGCTTGGCTCCTCAGAGCAGAGCTGTACAACCAGCTGAAAGGATGGACCTTGAGGGGCTTTAGACAAACCTGAGTCTTCTCCATTCATCCTAGAACCTCACTGGCTTTCTGTCTCTTTTTCCGCTGGATGGCCTCACATCCAGCTTTTTTCTACCTCTTCCCCACTCCACTCTCACCACTATTCATCCCATATCCAGTGCCTACTAAATGCTATTTTTCTGGTTCCTTGGGACTGAAAAATAGCATGTGCCACTTGGTCATTAGGTGTAAAAGGGGATGGCACAGATAATGAATAGGTCTGACCCACCACAGCGTAACAAGTCTCCCAGACAGCTGCCCTGCACCTTTGGTTTGGATAGCAGGCAGTCATGAGATACCATTGCCACCACCTCAGATGCTCTCAGCAGTGGTTCACATACACAACCTTGTGGTCAGCCCATCCAAAGGCAGGTTTGCCCTCACTAATCTACTCTGGAGGTGAAAAATGTACACTTTGATAAAGAGCTTTGCATATGTCCATTATCATTATAGTGAGCTGACCCAAAATGCCAGGCTCAGATAATAGCTGAATTGGAGCCTTCTTGGAATGAAGAGATAAAATCTGCAGTCTAATTTAGGAAATGCTTCTTTAAATCATGTGTAGTTACAGTGACCTGCAAAGGCCAATAAAATTAAATTATTTTTTTAAAACAGGTGAAAATTATCTTTTTGTTTTTCTTAACTGTCCTTGTTAGTTGGATGCTGTGTTATATTTTGCTAAAACCAGCCTTCTCAAAAAAATCTGTAATTATCTTGAAACACATTTTCTGATTTATAATAAGGAGTGGATTATATTGAAAATAAGATGATGGCTTCATTTACATCTCATATCTGATTCACCTTTAAAACTGTCTTTGGTTTTGTTTTCTGGATGCTTAGTAAGATATTTTCCTCTTTCTAAGCATATGATCTAATGATTTATCGAGAGTCCTTAACTCCCACTGAGGTCAAAACTATTACACAAGGCCAGCTCCCAGCAATACCTTAAAGGGAACTGGAAAATTTCTGCCAAGGCATCACTGCATTAGAAACAGGATTAGAGAAAAAGTGGCTTCTGAAAGTGGTTTTCTTTTCACTTCCCAAGCAGAACTGCACCTTCCTTAGATTGTATTTCTCTTTGCTCAGTTTTTCAGCCAAATTCTGCCATTCTATCTTTTTAGGGTTTAGGTTCACCTCTGCAAAAGTCAAAGTTGGCAGAGCACTTCTCTTGAGAACTACATGTGAGAGAGAGAGAGAGAGAGAGAGAGGGGCAGTCAGGAGTGGGTTTGTCCTGATGTGCTACCCTGAATAGCAAGGGAAGGTTTTCAGCTTTGCTGGATGTCACAGCAGAGCTGACGGTGACAATAACACAGCAAAATCATATGCTACCACAGGAGTCGTATAAATTATCTATCTATCTATCTACCTACCTACTATAGATATATAGATATAGATATAGATATCTAATATACCACATATATTAGATGTATATATGGATCGATAAATAGATAGAGATACTTTAGGTAACAATGGCCCTGAATTGCATATACATCAGGAGAACAGGGCAGCTTGCTTCTGCCTTCAGATAGCAGGGGGGTGATACTACAGACTAACTAGCTACTCTCTTGCCCTAGCCACGAGTAACACTGCTTTCAAAAGATGTAATTCTGTTTTTCTCTAATGGGTTGACAAACAGGTCTGGTTTTGAATGGTGTGGGAATGAGGTGGTAGTGCTGGACCACCAAACCAGACTCCTACAGAGATCGTGAAAGGTACTGAGCCATGATTCTTCATATGGGAACAGTGCAAACAAAACCTATTGGCATTAGCCCTAGCAGCTGCTTACTCTGTGCCTCTGCTTTCTGCCATGGCAAACCCATGGGTTTCTGCTGTGATTTCCTCATCCCTGTGCCAACTCCCACATACTGCCAGGCAACTATTCAAAGCACCTTTGTTTTTGTCTTCCAAGGGCAAGTTTTAGACCAGCTTTTTCACTCCCAGTTTAAATACAGAAGGTTGTTTCCAACCATTTAGCTCAGGTTCATTAACAAAAATTTATTTTCCTTAGGTTCTTTTTAATTTTAACCTTCAGACTAGCAGCCAAATAAGTGACAAGTACTTATGGACTGTGGGATTGGTTATAGACACTGTGCCACATCTCTTATGTAGACACATACATAAAGAGACCATAAATTACTTAAGCCTAAATATCTGCCAGTGAATAGGAACCTCGCTCCGATAAGGGATAATACTGTTAATAGGCACAATCTCAGAAAGGTGTGGAGAGTGAAATTAATAGATCTCAGCTCAACAAGAGTGTCATGTTATATACCCACTGCTGAGTTAGAAAACCATTCCTGAACCAGTCCCTCCTCCCACTCCCACAGCTCTGCCTTGTCAGCGCTCATGAAACTCAGGGTGACGTTATTCTCCTGTATAGGCTGTTCTGTTAAAACCTCAGGATATAAAAATAACTTGGGATAAATAACGATATAATAAATTATGAAATTAATAAATGAATGCATATTTATATGTGTGTATAAATAAATATATAAACAATAATATAATAAATAAATTGGAATAAATAATAATAATAAATAAGTTGGGATAAATAACATCTAAGTTGTCAAACTAATCTGTCTCATTACAAAAAAATTTAAAATAAATAATTCTTATATCAATTATGCCAGCTGCATATCTCTGGAAGCAAACAACACTACCATCACTATTCAGGTGTACTAACACCTCCTTTGTACTTAACACTTTTAAATGGTATTGTGCTATGTACTTATGGATCTGAATATAGCTATGTCTATTAAACTTGTTAACCATGACTGTAATCACAAATTGTTAGAAAATAATAATTGAAGTGAGATACATCTGTGCTTGGAGTATTTCTAATAATTTGACCAAAGAAAAGATCGAGCTCAAGTACCTTGAATGTTCCCTGACATTGCTAAATCTGTTAATGAAAATGCAATCAGTGTGTTTGTATGTGCCACACATTTATCGAATACCCATTCACCTGCATTTCACCACCCCAGAAACGTCATCCATACCAGAGTACAATGTTGACTGCTTACAACCTAAGGGGACTTGGTGCTACTTTTGGAATTCTTTCCTGTTCTAACAATTGAGCAAGTCAGGGCTAGATTGTACTCCTAAAATCACACCCTGGGGCAGGCAATTCTTGAGCTACACCAGCAGTGAAAGCAAAAGGGTGTAGCAAGGAAACAAGGGAGGGATGAGCCTTGGGCTGAGTTTTGCAGGGAAGGTGGGTGCTTGCCAAGGATCCTGATGGGTGCACTGTCTGTCCCTTTCTGTAGTCCCATACCTGGTCAGCACTTGCCAGGCACCAACCACAGGCCCTTAAAGACACCAGAGCATTCCTATGACAATTAGCTAGGCATGACTGTTAATAGTACGGGAATGCATTTGATGAGGAAGTCTGCGAAAGGCTGAGGTGCACTGGAACAATCAATACTGTCTTTCCCCTCATCTGTACACTCATAAATTGTCTTGTAATGATCTGACTATGACCATGATCATGTTCAGATCTGAGTTTTCTCTCCTGAGTTATGAGAACTGGTGCCATGAAAGCAGCCTCACATGCACCAATTGGTACAGGAGAGAGAAAGCCAGGCAAGGCTCTGCCCAGCTGCAGCAGACCTGCCCAGATTACAGAACTGACTGCAATGACTCTGACAGGCGGGGGCACCCAGCTTGCCTCACAACAATGTATGATGAAAACATCATAACTCTTGAAGCCTGGAGGTTAGCCACAGGTTGTGCAGAGCTATAACAAATAACGTTATGGGGAACAGCCACACTTTGGCTTGCTTGAGGGGAGGCCCATATCTGCATGCAGATGGTGCACAGCTTTTTCCCCAAATATAAGTTAAAGGAGATCAGCTGCATCTAACTCAGCACTTCTCACCTTTCTGCACCCTGCCAGAGGTGCAGGCAAGCAGTCAGGGGTGACAGATGTTGCCACTCTCTTTTATACCTGTCTGGAAAGATGTGTACAGCTCCAGACTGAGAAAGTCACCAATGTGTTCAAAGGTGAGGTACTGCCCAACTCTCAGTATTCCTCCTTTCTGCCCACCTGGCCCATACTTCCAGCTCTTTCAGTTCAAGACAAGAAGTGGAGGAGGCCATATTAGATGTGTATATATATATATATATACACACACCTTAGGTAACACTCTAGATAATAAAGCAACAAGTGCAATGTAACATCTAGAGCTAGTAGTACCTTTAGTAAGAGGAAAGTTTATCAACCTTGTGCAAGGACCCATTATTTTGAATGTGAACCAAATAGTGAAAATAGCAGCATGAAGAGGAGACAGATCTAGGCACTAAGGATATACAATATAGCAAAACAGTCTGGGAAAATGTTAGGCCAAATTTACAGCCACCTAACACCGGCAGTTTATGAAAACACACCTGTCTGAAGTAGTAGTTTTGTCCCTTTAATTCCCCCACTCCTCCATTTGTCATTTTAGTCATCTGTTTAATCATAATTTGAATATTATACCAAGACTTTTGGGGCAAAATCCTTATGATTCTCTCCCTTTTGATTACCTCATTGCACCCAACACCCAGGAACTCTGATCAGTGGTCTTATGCTCACCCCTCCATCAACAGTTTTTCCTCCAGTACTGTGGGACAAGTCAAGTTTCTTCCCTGGTTTCCTGGTCAAAAAAAAAAAAAAAAAAAAAATAAAAAAAAATTCAAGTTTAATCATTACTTATTCTGGAGGAAAGAAGAAGAAGCATCAGAGTATAACAGGGTCTATTTAGTGACTTAAACATGTCTTACACTTACCATGATGACCACCTGACCATATATTACCAGGTACTTCTCACCTGCATCTATGTAGGACTGCTTGCTACTGTCTTAGCTGTACCCAGCATATTAAAGTGGACCTGTCATGTATCAGGAGTTTTCTACAAGCACCTCTATTTATTTATTTATACCTCCTCTTCCTTTTCTTCTTGGTGAGAAAAGTAAGCTGCAAATCCTCCCACCACTTACGGTTTCACACTGGTTATCACGACTAGAGCGTTTACAGTACTCAAAGCCCAGGAAGTGGGGTGCAGTGTCTGTGTCAAAGTGGGGAATGTGACAGCTAAAAATAATGGTGTGCATGAGCCTTAGCTAAAGTTATGAAAATATACTTTTCTACCCTTCCCTACTTGTGTATGATTCCTCCTACATATACTAGTTTCAGACATAACAAATTTTTGGAAAGCTGCAGTCAGAAAAGTCTTCTTTCACACTTTCTGTTCATATTTGGAGAACCGTAAAGGAGAGTTTCTTGTTTACCATTTTTTCCTGTTTTTTACAACTCTGACTGAAGTGGGGTTACATTATAAACCTAGGCTTCTTTTTTTTCTTTTTTTTCTTTTTTTCTTTTTTTTTTGTCATCTGTTACTTTATAATATCCCTGTCCAAATTTATCCTCTTTAATCAGGAAAGAAAAAATTGGGATTATCTTGAAGAAGGGAAGAGAAGGGAATTTTTTTTTTTTTAAAGAATGTCATTTTAAAGAAAATAAAGATCTGAATTTTGTAAATGCAACAAAGTCTCAGAAGTTGTAGCTGAAACCAGTGCAAATATAAAGAAAAATAAATTCTAATTTTAAATAGAAATGCAATGTCATTGTTTAAAATGCGTATATTATCATTTAGTCAAAACATTACAAATAAAAGCCATGGTAAGTGACAGTTAGGTTACTCTTTCACAAGAGCACTGCAGTATGCACCAACATAAAAACTGAGACTGCCCACAAAGCTTAACCACTTGATTTCCTAAGTAACTGCCTTTAAAATAAAAGACTTCAATTTGTTGGACAAGAAGGAAGCGGTAAGCCAAAGAACGATTGAAATCTATGATCTGTCACCACAGAGGGAGCTGATGCATGGCCATTGTAAAAACAGACAGTAGTAAAACAGAAAATGAGATAAAGCCGATAGTTTGAGTACAAGATGGTTGCTCTTATTTGTCTGTGAATCATGAGAAAGTGGTGACTTCATTGCACAGGAAGCCCTGTAAAATGATAATACTTAAGTATGTAGCTTTTATATGTCCAAAGGAGTGTGCAGGCTGCAAACTTGAAATTACCTCTTCATGTTCTTGGGAAATCAGATGATTGCATCACAATTGCGCACATAGGGCAGTTATTTCTGGTAACCATGGATTGCAGGCATTTAGAGGGTAAAATATGCATCTGAAATGATACCTATACCACACTGAGAGGGAAGGCTGGTGCCTTCTCTTCCTACAGCAGTGCTTACTACAACTTCTTAGCCAAGGGTTTATGTCATAGCACACCAGTGAATACTTATTTCTGTACGCCTATAGTATATTGCTCCCTCACAGACATACCTCTAAATACCCACCATACCAGTCCCATAATGTTGTTCCATGAAAACAGAAGTAAACCCTCTGTAGGGGATGAGGCTATTTTCCTCTTTGTTTGATATAGCAAAAAGGGGTATATAAGAAGGAGTCTTGATAAATTAGACATATTTAGGTCATAAAGCCATTTCTTCTGTCCAGTAGCTCTAGAAATGACTGCATTTTGGAATCTACAGATGACTGTGACTATGAACAAATTGTCAAAGTTAATATATGCTGATTCCTTATATTCCTAATCAGTGACAGAAATTTATAACAAGCATTTCCAGAGCACTTACAAGCACTGCTAGCATTTTGGTTGCAGAAGTATGATTCTATGAAATGTGGCAAATGTTGTATATGAGAGGTATGCACTTTTTCCTCTGTTAAATAGTTTTGTTAAAATTGTGTAAACCTTCTTCAGTTAAATAAATATGGTTGAAGACAGCAGTTTTGTGATTTTTTAGTGTCTCTAGGACTGTACAACTGCCTCTGACCTGAAAATCCATTCTCTTCACAAGGCAGCCAACACTTCTCTGCTTCGCTGAAAAGGATCCTTTTTGAGCTTCTGGCCTTACTCTTCACAACCTCTCTATATGAAGCAAGATTAAACTCAATAGTGCAGACAAAACAAACTGAAAAGTTTGAAAAAAGTCCCATCACCTCTGTTATCAGAAGATGTATCAATTTTATTTTCTTGCTGACAAGAAACCCTTCCCAAACAAGCACTGAATATTTACCTCATATTACCAACATCTCCTTCTGACACAACTATTAACTATGTTTTTTCTCTTTAACTAAGTCTGTCCTGCCTTGTCATCTCTCAGTTTAACCGGCTTTGTAGCAGCAGATAAAAAACATATAGCTGAAGAAGTTATCATCTCTAGCCATTTGTCTTTCCCCCAATAAGTGGAGAAGTCTACCTTATAAATCATCTCCTGAACTGCAGCAGTATTAAACTAGCATATTAAAATGAACCTAAATAACCAGACTGAAAATTATAGCAGCAAAGGATTTTCCCATTTCCAGTGACAACCTCAATATTGAAACAAACTGCTCAATGCAAAATACTGCAGCACATTTCAGCAGCTTCTTCTAATTGTAACAAGCTTCTCTCAGATACACGCTCTTTACTCAGTCAGTTTTCATGTCTACCCCCTGAAGATTTCATATTGTTCAAAACTATTTTTTAAAAAAAGGTTAATAACAATAATGGTAATCATAATAATCATTAGCACAACTTTTTGACATGGAGGGTATGCTTTAAATTCTTAATATCCCTTAATGAGAAGTTTTTCCTAAAGTGTTCTTTATTTAATGCTAACATACTCTAGCAAGTTTTGTTCTTCCACACAGGTTTATAATTTCAAAAGCAAAAAAACCAAGGAGAAGTCACTTTATATTTAATCCCAAATTTTCAGACTGGGAGAAGAGTTTGAACATAAAAGCCTTTCTGGCTCACTGTCTGACCTAAAGACTATGGGGTTAAACCACTCTCAGTAGAGTTTATAGGTGTTCCCCAGCGGAACTGGTACTGTTATAACCCAACAGAAACACTTACATGTCTGGACACCACTGTATTATCAAAAGGCATAGTTTCTTCAGCATTTAATAATAAATTTTTATTACTTGAGCCCTACTAACTGATAATCATAGAAAACAACAAAGGAATTCAGTGCAGAGATCTTCTCTCATACTGCTATCAGAGTTTGCCCCTCATGGAAGAAAGTAGTTTAGCTCACAGATTACACAGATAACCTGAAATCTGTAAGGATTTTTCAAGAGATTAAGGTTTTATGTCCATGGACACAGCATCTCAGGGTACGACTGCACTTCCCCAATAAGAGAGGGCAAGTGTGGGAACCACATACTGAACCCTGATCACTCTCCTTGTGAAGTCACTTCTCATCTCTATTTCCAACTACTTCAACAAGCACCCTGCGAGGCAGTGCCTGAACATAACAAGAGCTGCTCCCAATTCCCAATGGACAGGGGTACATTTGTTTTGGCTCTCTCCCATCCACACAGCCTTGTAACAGCATCCCAGTAGACGCTGCATCTTTGAACACACATCACATCCTAAAGCGTACAACATATACCTTCTAATTTGTGTGCTAAAAACTCCCATCTGGTGCATTGTAACACAGCCCCTGTATTATTTCAGGCACTCTGAACTGCAAAGAAATTTTAAAATGTCTTCAGGCCAGAGGGGGTCCAGGAGAGATTTAAGCCCATTTCTGCTTAGGGTCCATTTGAGCCAGTGCCTTAGACCTTTGGTCCAGTGATTTGACATGTGGCTGTGATTGCTTCAGCAATACAGGAATTTCCTAGTGTCCACTCTGTCTTCCTGGATGCCACAAAGTCCTAGTTTGAGGCAGCCCTTTGTAAAATCTAGTCCTGCAGGTTACAGTTTGTTAACATGGAGATGCTCACGTACGCATAAGCTAAGGCATCATTTTACAGCACGAGATCTTCTGCACTAGCACATGGCAGAGGCACTCAGGCTATGTTGATTCCCTCTGGTTCTGAGGGGAGGGAATTAGTTTATTATCATCCAAAAAGTGTGCCTGGCCCATGCTAATTCTCAAAACACTCCCAGGAATTGTTTAGAAGAGTCCTGGGCCAACTGCCCAGGCAAAAATCATTCCAGGGACTGCTCAAACAATTTAACAGTGTAGACAATGAAGTTAGTGCCTGGGCCTGTCTTCTGGCACTGTGTAATTTCTCATATGAGCAGAACCTGCAACTGCAAAAAATAAGGCTGTTTTTTTCATGAACTATACTTCTCTCTCAGACTGGCGCAAAGTATTTCACATCTACTGTATGTTAAAAGTGTCTTCTGAGATCAAAAAGCTTCTGGAAGTTAAAATACACACAATTTACTGTATCTCAGGAACACCGCAAACTAGGTATTTGAAAGTATGCTAATGAACTGATGAAGGAAAGATCTATATGTAAAATCTGTCACTGCATGTTCAATACATGGAGATCTTTGCCATGGGAAGAGCTCCAGCAGAGCTCTGGCAAGCTCAGGTGCCAAGGGGTGTGCAGAGGAATATGCTAGAGGAACTAGCCAAGCCATAGAAAGCATTCAAGTGAGTAATCTAAAGCCAAACAGTTTTCAGGATGCTGGGGTATCACATCCATGGTGGTGAGCATGGTTTTCACCCCTGGCCCCTGGGGTTTTCCCTGATTTGTGAGGAGACCACTTACAAATAGGGAAAAAAAAAAAAAAAGAAAAAAAAGAAGCTACAAACAAAATAAGAAGGGAAGCTTTAAAGGTTCCTGATGCAAACTATGCACTGTGTGGCCATTTTAAACCAGGTAAGGAAAGTAAAAAACAAACAAACAAACAAAAACTTCTCCTATTTATCTTTGCTTAAATGTTAAGAAACTGGAATAAAAGTTTCTATAAATTGTTTTTCAGATTCCAGCAGCCACGGAGATATCACAACACAAGATGCTTTCAAAACCCCATTTCTTCTGATTCTATTGTTTGGGGTTTTTTTTAATTTGTGCTAGGAAACTGCATGGTACATTGCTTCTATAATAACTACAGGCATTTTCTAAAATAATTGGCAGCACAGTTCACAGCTTCATTTATCAGCATACACACATGCACATCCACAGGATAAAGACATCTTACATGGCAGTAGTCAGTATACAGAAACTCAAGAGTGGAAGGGATCTCCTGGACCACTGGCTTCAGCTGTCTGCAACTGCAGCTGACCATGCCATATGGTACCAGCCATTCATCAAGCTTTGTCTTCATAACTAGGCTATTTACCTTGAAGACAGAGATGCTTTTGAATATTTGCTTTCTAACAGTTAGAAATCTTTTAATTTTTCAGACTGAAGTTATTCACAGCCAGTGTGCACCATTATTCCTCAAGCCATCATTGCCATTGCTGAAATCTCTCTGCTCCCCCTCTGTTATTTACAGAGAAAAGACCTATCCCACTCTCAGCCTTGGAACAAACCAAATCCCTTTACAGTATGGTGACACTGTTAATGATAAAGCTCTTTACACTATTAATAGTAAATCTTAAATAACTAGCACATATCTTTTGACATAAAGTTATCTCATCAAGATATCAGATTAGCTTGGCAAAGTCTTCCTTTGGTAAATAAGTTGCATTTTTTGCTTTTCTTTCACTGCAATGATAGCTTTCGTTCTTTATTCTAATACCCTGCAAACTGCTCAAGTCAGGCTAACGGACATGAAGTTGGCTTTTCCCTTTCATAGACACAGGGATTACAGCAAAGTTTAATACAAGGATAATTTCATGAGTTTACAAAGTCCATGTTAATGAAAATCACAGAAGTTCTTTATATTTTCTTGTTTACTATTTTCAGGTTAATTTGTGAGGGGTTTTTATTTGGTTGTTTGGCCCTTTTTTAATTATAATATGTACAATGAAAAAGTCAGCAAAGAAGCTAGTCCATTACTGGAGAAAAACATTGAAAATTTAATTTTTTAGCCTTCAACTTTGCATTAAGTTCAATTATAGAATAAAGGCCTTTCAATTATAAGAAAAAATTGTGTCACTGACTTTTCTGTAAAGAAAAACGTACAAAATCCAGATTTTTTCCTTGAGAATAAGCAAATACCACTGAATGAAAAGCCAAAGGAGTCTCAGAGTACTACTGCAGTTCAGGTATTAGTCAGCTGCTTTAATGAGTTGACTTTCTGAGACTCAATTCCCTTGCAAGTCTCAATGAATACACATTCTGCATTTAAAGCAAAAATAGTCTTAGCAGATTGTAAAAGAAAAAACACTTTTTTTCTATAATTGAAAACTCCTTAAGTAGACTCATGGATTTAATTTAAGGATCTGGCAAAATGAACATTCAATGGAGAAAACGTCAGCTGAAAACAATCTATTTGTGAATGCTATAAGCAATAATAATAATTTTTAAGAAAGACTGGAAATTAGACTCTAATCATAAAACTCTGGCAGTCATGTATCCACCCAGCTTTGCTTAGAAATTTTCAAAGTAGCACTGCAAGTACCCTTGATCTCTGTATGCATCGTGTACAGAGACCAAGGGTATCTGCACGTACTACTACGTCATGTGTCACCACCCAGCTTTGCTTAGAAATTTTCAAAGTAACACTGCAAGTACCCTTGATCTGCATCGTATACAGAGACCAAGGGTATCTGCACATACTACTACGTCATGTGTCGTGTATGAGTATCATGTGAGACTTATCATGGGTTGGTCATCTGAGTTTTTGACTGTGGGTGCTGCTTTCTAGTAAAACCGCAGGCAGAAATACTGTTACAATTATGCTGGCGCTTAACCTCATTTCAGTTCTTTTATATTTATGTTTTGCTGTCTTTCCAGAGTTGTGCATCTATTACCTTGGCTTCTGTATTTGGGCTACGTTTCAGCATTCCTTCTAATTTTGCATAAATCACAAGCTGTGGCAGCCTGGTATCCAAATTAACTTTTTGTCATAAACAGCCTTCACCATTCCCATCAAATATATGCTCTTTTTTAATTCTGCCACCTATATATCTGCAAATTATTTCACCTCTTGATTCACATATTCTTCTGATTTTCCCTGAATTTTCCTTAATCTGTCTGCCTTTTAGCTTCCACCACTTTCTGTGACTACCAGAAACAGTCCTCACACTTTCCTTTCTTCTGGTGTCCCTTCTTAATATCATAGTCTTATATTATTCATAAAAATAGTCAAACATAAAACACCAAGCTGCACATATCTAGGTAGGTATATGCACTGATTTCTAGTGTATCTGTCTTTACCATTTTCTTCATGCCTTCCTGGTCATGGTTAGTTCCATTTGGTTCTCTGTCCCTTACCTCTTCAGTGAGTGCTCAGATTTATGCAGAAAATTATTCAATAGTCTTGTGAAACTTAAAAGGTAAACCCTTCAGGATATGAACTATTTGCTTCTCTCATATTTGCCTTTATTTGTCTTTGTAGAGTGCTAGGCATACCTAACTTTGAAATACTAAGCAAATGCCATTAACTCCTCAAACCCCAAAGTCACATGCCAGTTTGGTTTTCAGGCTGTTTATTCTGCATAAGGTATGTTTCCCACAGTCCATGGAACAGGCTGGACCCAGGGACTGGATTTTTGCCTCTCTCTTAATTTAAACATAGTGAGGTATTAAATGTCTGGAAAAACATAGCACGTTTTAGGCATAAATTGTTGCCTTAAGCTACTTGAAAGATGCCAAACAAGAGCAATTTTTTTTTAAACTTTTGTCATCTTCATCGTTGTGGAGACGTGGTGTCCAAGTTCACATTCCACACACACCCAAAACTCCCACTGGCCCTGGTGTTGCTGCACAGACTTGATGAGAGAAAAACTACTATCTTAGGAGCTGATTTTGTCATCAGCAAAATCACACAGGTTCTGCTGAATGTTTACAGTAATTCCTTTTAGTGAACATTTAGCAGTCCACCACACACAAACACTTTATGTTACTGATACCATGTTATCTCCTGGTAATTTAAAAACAAAAACATGTCACAACAGCAGAATATCTACAGTTACATGTGTTATACATATTATTAATCCACGAAGACATCTCGTATGATTAAACTACTGTCCAGTATCTTAAACGTTAATTTCATTTAGTAAATCGACCTTTATTTCTAATTCTCTTTCCCAGAGTAGCTACACATATCCAAAAAAAAGGAGGACTAAGCATTACTGCAAGAGCAAATAAAGAACAGACAGAAACCAGAGATTACTTATGAGCTGTGCACAAGGGAGATTCTTCTTCCCATTTTGGAGGTGTACTCCGTAACAATGTTGAGTCTCTATCTTGAAGTACTCACATTTATTCAGGCCTCCCTGACCTGATAGTACTTTATGTGCCCACAGTTTGGAAGCTACAGCCCTCACCCTATAAGCTAACATGAGACATGGACCTCATTTAGTAACAGCTCTCAGAAGAAGCTGTTGAAGACTCTGGCATGCCAGGACCTCCCTGCCAAACTCAGCTCTATGGAAGCACTGGCATCTCGTGATCCCATCAGTTACAGACTGAGACACCCTTCACTACTTTACAGCCCTGGACCATTTTACCACTACAGTTTTCTTCTGTTCTGACCTACTTTGCACAAACGTTCATTCACTCATCACTGACAAATCTACAAATCAGATTTTCCTTGCTTTCCTTGCCCTTCTCTTGTCAGTCCCTTCCCCACTTGCACATCATCCCTTTCTCTTTTTTATTGTTATGCTTTTTCACTTATAAATAGATGTCTTTTTGTATCTGACCTTTGGTTTGCAAAGCCTTCTCCGCCCTATGGCTCAGGAGAGGCCATTTAGGTCTTTCTGGTTTTGCAGTTCTCCCAAGAATGTAATTTCCTTGGGAAAAGGAAAAAGAAAAAGAAAAAAAAAAGAAAGAAAATCTTCCCCTTCATATCAAAATCCATTCATCCACTTCTAATTTTAGTTTCCCTTAGTGAACGCTACCCTGTAATTAAAACATTGGCAGATGACAATATTATAGAGCTTTCCAGTTCAAGTGAACATTATTCCTAAACGTGATAATTTTGTGTCTGACAGTTTAGTAAACTGACTGACTGAAAACATGTAGGACCGTTCAGATTAAGGTTCACAGGGACTGCTTTACACATTGCATTGTTGGAACAGACTTCACTTCCAGAGGTAGTATCTGCAACAGGAACAAAACCACTGAACATCTGATACAGACCAACATGCCAACCAGTACTAATGCTGACATCTACCAGCAGATGATTTAACTTCCTTCTTGCAGGGATGCTGTACATTTTCTTGGAAATCCTTCATACACATATGGGCTGAATGTCAAGTAACAGGACCACTGCTATTTGGAATGGTTTCCTTCCCATGACCTACGCTTCCATCTTCCACAGACCTCCTAGTTTTCCTAATCTGGGAGCAAGGTTTCAAATTATGTGCAATGCTCAACAAAACAAATGCCCGTGTCCACGGACATAGTCACATCTGCATTTTTGCTAGAAGCTCCACTTGCATGAGACCTATGAGGACTTGTCCCTACCCTCACCCAGCTTCCATTTCACTAACCATTCCTTCCATCCTCAATACCATTTCTATCCCAATCCTAAATACAGTTGCACCAGCAAAACTGAGGCAGCTGTGAGCACCATTTCAGAGGTAGGAACAAATGCCTGAGGAAGGGCAGCACTTCTTAAACAGACTTTATGCCAGATAAGATAATGTCAAAAAGGAACTATCCCATGACATAGAAACAATCTGAACTTTTTACAGTTGAGACACATCTGTGACAGAATTAAAAAGGGATTTTTGCCTTTTTTACATTAACAAAATGCAATGGTGCAAATTAGTTTACTACCCACCTGCTTTAGAGATTTTAGCCTGACAACTGTAGTCATACAAGCAGATACTTCTGTCAAGAAAAATGAAGTGGGCAAGCTCAGGGATATGAATAAACTTCGTATTTCAGAGCCCAAGAGGGCATTTATAGTTTTATCACTCTCTAGAAAATTAGCAAGGATGTATCAAGGAACAAGCACAGCATGGCATATGCTAGCTATTTACTTCTTCATCTCATCTGCCTTACAATGCAGAATCTTGTCTAGTTTTAGCTGAGTACATCATCTTCCATCTTTATGTTTTCTCTTGTAATCAAAACAATTCAGAATTTCTCAAAAGGCACACCAGGCCTCAAGAAACTGGAGGGAAAAATTGTTCATATATTTTCATGCAGTACTGCCTGGAGATAGGAATGTAGGGCTGTGTTTTCCTCTAAAAGAAGGAGGGAAATTGTAAGACACTGGATGTTTTTTATCTTGTGCAGATGAACAAATCTGTGTTTTGCTTTCTATGCAGGAGAAACATTTTTTGATAAAGAAATAAAACAGGCTTATTTAAATGGAAAACCGGGTTGTGTTTTTAAGTTTTTTGGAAAGCAGAGGTCCTACATTTCAAAAAACTCCAGCTCTACACTTCTAGACCCTTAACTTGCTTTAACATTTTACTGATGTAATACACTGGAGCAAAAAAATGAATAGAAGTATTTAAATTGTGCTATTTCAGTTTTAATCCGAGTTCTCTGTTACCACCTTAATAATTCTTCCTTTAGGGATTCTCCTGTCACCAAGCTCCTGTAGGAGTTTGCTGGTAAATTTGCTTGGCCTCCCAGTCCCTGTACAGGTGGTGTGTTGTCCTTCCCATTTTTATATTAGGTAACCAAAGGGGATGGTGGATTAGCTGACAATGGACATACCTTTCAAGCTTCATATATGGTTATTCAACTTAAAAGGTTGCAGGACCAGCCTGCCTAAAGGGTCCTGAGTAGTTAAAATAGGAGAATTTTGCCTATGGTGACTGAATCAGGGCTATGACTGAGAGTTACCCAGTATTTCATAGAATCATAGAATGGTTAGGGTTGGAAGGGACCTTAAAGATCATCTAGTTCCAACCCCTCTGCCATGAGCAGGGACATCTTCCACTAGACCAGGTTGCTCAAAGCCTCATGTGTCTGTAGTGATCCATAGAGCAGAACCTCAGTGGAAGTACCTGGAAGGAAAGCAGGGTCTTTGTCCTAAGAGTGTCTTTCCTCTGCTCTCATCCACACGTACTACAATATGCCGGTAGAAGGTCTGCTCTCTCACTCATTCCCCCTGCCTGCATGACTCACCTGCCCTGAGAGGCTTCAGTGCCTTTTACAAACTCATTTTTGCATGCCTGGGAAAAAAGGGTTAGCCTCCCAGATTCCAGAAGTAATAATGCATTGACCAGGTTTTGAAGTCCATGATCTCTTTTGCATGTTCCCTCCTCCTGAAAACGAGTTCACTATCTTAATCCCAAGAGATTTTAATGTGTAAATTGCATGTCAGAGGAGAACGTTACACACCCAGCCAATGTGCACAGTAGGCAAGGTGAATCCACTAACTGATACGTTGCTACTTGACATGAACTTGCTGATGCTTGCTGGTATAAGAATATTTCCAGTGAAGGTATTCAAGGTCATCTTGCACAGAAAAGAAGCATATCACACATGAATACGTGATTGCTCCTTGAACTATAGCTAACTCTACAGAAAGCTGAATTAACATTGGCTAAATTAAAACAAAATATTCCAGAGACTAAAACTACTGTGCAGGAGAGCTACAGAAGCTGTCCAAGTGGTTAATTGCCAGTGCTAGCTATGGTGGACAAAACATTAGCAGTGGAGAACAGCTTGGCCATCCAGTTAGAGACGTGCATTGCACTGTTCTCCGTTATTTCTAAAGCAGGAATTTATAGCACCAGCTTGCTGCATATAGATCTCTTTTTTTTTTTTTTTACCCTGAATGGTCTTCCTCAGTTCATCTAGATGATCTTTGACTTACTTAAAGGTTAAGTCTAAATTAGGTTCAGATGTGTATGCGGGTATTCTTGTCACTCATATTGCTATTATTGGTTATAGAAATGAACAGAAGTGTACAAACCATATTAAACTCAATGGGTGTTTCTGTTCAGGGTTGATCTAAACACTAGTTATATGGCAATAATGCGTAGTTTAAAATGGTAGGACAGATTGCAAGTAAATATCAGTTTTCAAGTTAAGTGGATGAGTTCATATCTCATATCTTATCGCCTAGGATTAACACCATTACAGTTCACAAACCTTTCCTCAAGAGCTGAATTTCCAACCTTTAATGTCCTTCAGACATCCTGAATTGGTGCTAGATAGAGGTCCAACAATATTAATTTTAACTCTTGGCACATAAATGTTTCCCAGCAGCAACAGCTGTTCATGTAAAATGTCATTCATGTTTGACAAATAAGTAGAAGACAGCAATCCCTGTGCAGAGGAATCCATTCCATAACCTAGTGTTGAATCCCATACATTTTGCAGGCACTAGTTTGCTAGATTAGTAGCATGTAAAACCTGGCCAATACTTGCAATATTCTAACTTTAAATATATATATATATATATATTTTCTTATTCTCAACAGCAGTGTTTGGTCAACCTTTTCCAATGTGCAGATCTGTTCACAGCCATCCAATGAAGCTACATGCCCCTGTATATCAAATTTGAACTTGCACTTCTGTTAGTTACATTTTGGAAATTCCTTAGGAGTAGCCATTAGACCATGGCTTGAAGAGCATCTGCTACTCTTAGCCAGCTTTCGAGAGCCTTTTTCTTTTTCCCTGTCCACAAGAGGGATTTAAAGGTAGTTTGACAACAGGCATGCATACAACATAAAATAACATCCTAACCACCCTTAACCTAAAAAAAAAAAACCCACACCAGCCCTTGGAGGAAAAGACTGATAATTGCAGTGCTCACTAAAAGGGTCAGTCTATGCAGAGATGTGAATGCCATCTAATGAGTGCTTGTGGCTTTTGCTCAGCTTTTTCATCCCACAAAGTTATCTTCTTCTTTCCCTTTCACACAGAATGCTAGTCTTTCCTATTCATCTCCTGAGGAACCTCATACATAAAGCAGAGATCCATCCCATAGACAAATGAGAGGGAATTTGAGATTAAAGCAACACACATTAATACTGGGCTAGAGAGACTGACACTGTAAAAAGAGAGGTTTTATAAGACAAATACAACACACTTGTCTGACTAAGCATGGATTAAATGATGAAAAAGGTATGATCATCATCATCTCTGTAAACATTTTAAGGGTACAAAATGAAGAAGGGGTATTTTGTAGTAGTTTACTTTCTAGCTTAAGAAATAATATCTTTGGTCATAAGTGACTGCAGCCAGTGAGGAAGGACTCCTATTTCTGGCTCAAAAATACTTTTACCAGTTGCCCAAGTAGCTGTGTGCATCATGTCTACATGCCCAGTCTAACACAGGAGAAGATCTTGCACAGCTGCCTGACAAGACGAGAGGTACCAATGACTTTTCTGCGTATATGCATGAAATTTCAGGTGGAGTCAACCAGGATAAGAAACACTAACAGGGGAGGCAGTGTAGTCAGGCTGTACTGTTCTGGGTGCATTCAGTAACTTATACCATGCATTGAAATGCAGCTTATCTCCAACCAATTTGACCTTGTCTAAGGAAATAAGCTGCTTTGGCTTTTAATATTAATATAAATTATAATCTATTTCACAGTGGCATCCCAGCACAGAAAGGTATTCAGTGAACACAGGGTTATTTGCCTATAATCTGTCTTCCCTGTATTTCCTCCACACTGAAAGCATTAACTCCACTGTCTCCACACAAACAAGTACTATACAACTATATTACTCACTAAATAACATGACAGCTGGTTTTCCTCACACTTTATATAAATGGTGAGTCTTCAGGGGGGCAATATACAAGACGAGGATGCTGGCCTTGAGTCAGAAAATTGATTCCATGCATGGTAGGGCAGCATGAAAGAGAAGAGATATTTTTGTGGAGCACCTTGGTCTAGCATCCACTAATTACCTCAGGAAAACTCATATCAAAGGAAAGCAGCAGCATTATTTGTACAGGTGAGTCAGTTCCAGGCACACCCTCTCCCTTTATCTGAAGTGCAGAAAGCAAATGAGAAAGGCTATTCAGAAGAGATCAATGCATGTTGGGACAGTACTCAAACACAAAATGTGAACTATTGAGCAAAATTCTGTCCATGTGGACAGTTAAACTGTGCAAAATTAACAGATTACACTTTAACTAAGATTGAAATTACTGCAAATTGTTTATGTTTAGCTACAAAGTATTTCAAATGTTTCAGCTCATTTTGTGATGGTAATTTTTTTAGGCTTCTTAAAGCTAGAACTATTTCCTATAGAAAACAACAGAAGCATCACTACCCAAAGCAGTTAAGACAAGACTGAACAACATTTACTGTGAAAGGCAGCACAGCCTTAGCAGTGGGGAGCAGATATAAGAGATCTTCCTGTAACTAATTTCTGTGCTTTGAAAGACAATTCCTTTGGTTTTGCTACATTCTTTTCAAGTTCGTGCTCCTCTGTTGCAGTCTCTGAATTAAATTCAGAGATCATTACGTGTCTCTTCACACACAATTCTGTGCTTTACAGTCCCTTTTCACAATACTAGTTTTTAAAGCCTTTTGAAGCATTACAGACTCATGTGAATCCACCAGATGACATCTCATAGTCACAGTCAGTAGAAATAGAAAGAAAGCAGGACTTCATATCTGAAGTGCAATTCCACTCCATGCAAACAGCATCTCAATTTCAGCAACACTCAGTTCTATTACATGAATCTCATTTTAATGCACAACTTATTCTCCTTGCAGCAATAAGTGCAGAAAAATAGGTTAGCACCTGTTTCATGTCCCCTCCTCTCTGACAACAGACCATTAGACAGCCCACTAGACTGGAAGAATGCCTTAGCTCTGGTTGACTGAATACCTGCTTCCTTCTCCATCAGACTCCTCTTTGAAATATGTTTTTTTCAGTAACAGTCTATTCATGAGTTTTGTACACCCTGCACAGGTCCATTGCCTCTTGGATATTTACCTATTTCTACTGTACTGTACTTCCTTCGTGGCAATGTTTGGAAAAAGAGTGAAAAAAGAGCCCAGTCAGTCCTCACCTGAAAAGTTCTTTCAGAGCATTTCTGGAACAAGAAGTGCTGCATGCCCAAAACAGAAGAGGTCACACTTGAAGGACTGGGACTAACACAGTTGCTCAGATATAGGGCAGACCTCTGGCAAAATAGTGGCCCAGGAACAGACATGAGCAGGACCAGGCAGGGGCCAAGCATCCCACAGGTGGCCGCAGGCCTCTCAGCAGAGCAGCTAGAGTCCTTCTGGATGAGTTCCTATCCTGAACAGAGCAGTAATCACAATACAGATTATTAAAATTGATCAAATGGGGACTTAAGGTCTGTATCCAGTTTGCAGGATTGATTCATTCTGACCTCCTTGCCTTTTCCTCAAAGTCTCATCACCTCTTAGCAGCTCTCCTCCTTCACAGGTCCTTGCCCTCATGGGAGGAAAAGTTTCATGGTGTATGCCTCAATAAATTAATTTAAGAAAGACCCCAAACTTCAGGCTCTTGGATATCTGACTTGAATAGATGGATAGCTCAGGTTTCACTCTGAAAGCCCCCCAGCTACATGGTCATCTTCCCTGTGCGTAATCTAATTCAAGAGAAAAATTAATTGCAAAATGATTCCCAACTAAGTGTTTCATTTGTTCTGAGCAAAAAGTTTTAACATTTTTTTTTCCCCCCATGGGGTGATGGAAAAAAGATATTTCAACTTTCCACCCCAGTTCAGGGTGAAAAATTTCCCCAGAAATTGAAAGTTTGTTTTTTTTGGTGTTGGTTTTCCTTTTTTTTTTCTCAGCTTGATTTCTCTATTTGTAGGTGAGAAGGAATGTGAGAAGAAAACAGAAAACAGACATGGTGATGGAAGCTGGAAAAGAACTGAAAAGGATTGTGCTAGCACTATGCATCCAGTCTGAACTGCAGAAATTTCTATGAGCTCTTACAGACTGAAACACTGTCAATACGTACAGTACATGCACTTACACAAGCAGAAGAAACCTCTTGCTTGACTTTTCTTTCCTTTTTTTCCTATCAGCGTCAAAAACATGAGTTTTGCCCCTTGTTAGAGGCCTGGACTCCTGCTCTGGTAAGTGTTTTGGAGTATGATTCAGAAAAAGTACTTTTTTGTCACTGGCCCCATTACCTAATGTTTTACAGCCCTGCCCAATAAAGATTTATTCATCTCATATGTTCCTGGTTGTGACCTTATGTTCAGCCGCAGTTGGACTGCTTTGCACTCCAAGGCTCTCGGCTCGGCGTTCCAAACCCAGGAACCGCTGTGCCTGGGAAGACCATCCTGCAGAGCCCCACTGGACAGTAAATCAGGCCTTGAAGGCCCAGCCTTTTTAAATCAAGTTCTCAACCTCAGATGTTTTACTATTGCACTAATACCGCCCCGAGGAAAATCGGAGAGTCCAATATATTTCTAATATGTTATTTAACTGAAGCATGTTTTGCTTAGAGTCAGTTTGAATATTGCATTGTTTAACCTTTCTTTGAATACCCCTTCTCTATGTACTGTGTATGAAGAATATCTCTGAGTCAACTTTTACACTGAAAATAGGAGCCCCCTGTGATGGTTTACATGACTGAAGTGGGCGCTATGCTCAACTTGTTCCAGAATTGTTTCACATATAAGTTTTCTGCAGTTAAATCTTACTCTTCCACAAGCTACATGCAGCTGTGCAGTTCAGAAACATTTTCAAAAGTTTTCTTTCAGAGTATTACCCTCCTTCCCTACCCCTTACTGGCCAGAACTTCACAGGGATCATCCTCACTCCCAAAACACGCTTCTTCAGTATTCAGTCCCTCAATCCATTTGAGCCTCACTACATTTCCCTCCTGTGAAAATCCTTGTCAATTCTTGTGCTGAGAATTAACAGCGGTGCTACTTTCTCTGCTCAGGGAAACTCTCTGAATAACACAGGAGGGGCTCAGTGCATCCCATTAGACAAGTATAAAAATGTACTGCTGGCACATCTCAGAAAAGGTGGTGTTTTTGGATCATGAAAACAGTTCAGAACTATGCACCTTCTAATAGTTATTTGACAATGATCAGAACAACTTTGATATTAATTACAACTGACTTCCCCTACTCACTGGACTGAAAGTGAAGTTCAAATGATACCAGATTAATGGCTCTTTGCTATTTATGAGGTACTTTATGGCTAATTTGTCACTATCCATCAAGCTTTGTTCATGCCTTTACTTAACAAAATGAACAGGGATTTAGCTAGGGAAGGTGAAATATTTAGCTAATAAAAAATAATGAAGGATATTTCTGAGACACTCTGCTGAACTCAGTACTTGAACCTTTCAACTTGCATTTACCCAGGAGAGCATTTGATGAGATCTTCCAATTTGCTTTAATCATTTAACTCAGTGTATTTTTTTTTTCCATATATTTCACTATCTGTAATGAGAATAACACACCGAGCACATAAAGAAAATAAACTGTCAGTATTAGCACAGTGGTTTTGATGAAGGAGGCTAATAAAACAGTTATTTTATCTGCACTGAATTCACTGTAGACTTTTCAATGGACTTATCTTTTGCCCTTGGCTTAAGTAGAAGAAAGTTGTGGTTGATATGCTGCTGGTATCTGAAAAGTACTTTTAATTGATTTGAGAAGGAACATATGTGAAACTGGAATCATTCTGTTTCTTCAAGAAGCAAAAGTTCACCATAATATCAAGACTTTCCTTCAGCTTTTCTCTGTGAGAGAGAAATCATCTGCATTTGACCTAAAAACCTCAGACCTAATTTTGAATAACTACAGAAAAACAGTTTTTAGCAGGATTGTATTTCACTGTCTCAGACAAATGTGAATTCCTTTCCCTTTGCGTGGATTTCTCTAAAGAGGGAAATCCAATTCCCTTTGGATTCTTCCCCTCTGAGTGAAGATGAGACTGAGTCATCCTCCATTTGTTTGTCTTTGATGACGAATATTACTCTCAACTTCCAATGTCAGCAACGAAAACAGGGCATCTGGAGCTTGGTTCAGTTGTACTTACACCCTTCCAAAATACTTCACAGAAGATATGCATACGTTTAATTTTAAACACCTGAATAACTCCACTGCCTTTAGCTGGAATATTTCTAACAGTAAAATTTGGTGGATTAAGACCATCATGCTTATTAAAGTTGTGTCCAATTTGCAAAATTACTATTTG
>NW_010297380.1:44216-92753 GCF_000700745.2 Antrostomus carolinensis | reverse complement strand
GGCAGTGAAATAGGCTTTAAATTTTTTTAGTTTAGACATACTCTTCTGGGAGCACCATGACATTCATCATTTAACACAACCACTTACATTGTGGATGTCACCTACACCCAAGTAGGTAGGTCTTTGGACAGGCCACACTTCATGATCGCCCTGCAGAAAGCACTGATAAGCTGATTCTTTGTCAGACTTGCCTCTGAAAACTGCTGATTCCATTTGTGCACCCATGAATGCAAAATCTATGACAGAAAATGTTCAAAAGCATAGCCTGCTCTGCAGCAAGCAACAGATCTAGTCTGGAATTTGATGTCTTCTTTCTTTAGTAATTCAAGTATGATTTAATCTGAAGCATTCATAAAGGCAGAATGCTGGAAATTCAATTCATCTACCCAAATTAGAAGCAAGTAATTCTGTAGCAGACTATAGAAAGCCACACACAGAAAATATGAATATTAATGTATTGCAGTTTCAGTTGTCAGAGTCTTTTCTCCTTGCTGTTATTTGCTCTGCTCTGCAATGATATAGGTGTTCCGTGGGGCCAGGCTCTTTTCACAACAGACAGGATGAAATTGTTTCCTTGGTTAGACAGCTCACCCTTGAGGTATGCTCAAAGAATATCCTTCTTTGCACATCTATACTGCAACTTCCAATTAGGGTGGTAATATAAGCAGCAAGAAGCAGCAGGGGAGAGAATAAGATGTTCTTTCTCTCCAGACAGAAAATTCCATGCTGACAAAAAAGTTAGGATTCGGAAACTCAAAAAGCTTCTCTGCTTTTATTGTGCATGCATGTGAGAGAATTCACACAGATGTGCACCACTGACTCCTTTCCTGGAGGCTGTTGGAACTGCAGCTCTCAGAACCTGAACTATTCAGAGAGCTGGAAATGTTTGTCTGATCCTTTGCAGTAACAATTTTATGGAGAAAAGCTCTTTTCTCCCAAGAATATTCTCATCTGCAAATGCAACACAGCCCCTTCTCCGTCTGATAATGGTTTTCCACTAAATTCTGTCTAGGAAAAATAACTAAGCAAATCCTGCTGTTATTTCTACTTGCTGCTGAGTGTTGATCTTTGTAGTAATTCCTAACGCAATATGAGATGAGAAAAAAAATATATTTCTAAAACAGGGGACAACACAAATACACTGCACAAGATTATTTCCAACTTGTTCATAACCAACAAAGTTTGACAAGGCCTGACAGTGATAAGGCAACATCAAACAATGAACAACTTGAGTTAGATAACCAAGAAAGCTCTATCATCTCAACTGGGATTCTAATCAAAGCCTTTGAGCAAATCTTTGGGAACAAGAACACTCCTGTCCCCACAGTCCATGGGTTTTTTTTGAGAATACAAAACTGACTTGACTGTTTTCAGGCTTGACTTTATACTACAGTATGTGTTGTGACTGCAATAGGTTGCAATGCTTTAAAAATATGCTTGTTTATTTGGAAGCAGAGAGCCTAAGTAGTACCTAGCCCAATCCAGCATGAAAGCTGAAGCAGGTTTGTGTTAAGTTTGGGCTCTTCATGCCACCTTTGGAGTTTCTGAGGTTTTCTTTAACTTTTGGCTTTGTAGCTTTAAAGTAACTTCAGTCAAAATAACTGAGCATTGTCAGGTTTCAGGTCAAAAATATGTCAAAAGTAGAGTTTTACATTATTTCCACCCAACAATAAATCCCTCCCTGCATCTGATTTTCAGCCTAAGTTCACTTGAAATGTTTTAGGTTTTGTGGTGAATGTTTCTCACAGCTCTAGGTTGAAGAAAGCTGAAATGTTATAGTCCTCTTAGCAGGTTTCATCCAAATCCCAGCTAATTTGATAGTCATCTTCATGACTCTCAGGAGAAGTAGATCAAAGCAAAGATTTTGCTGGTGAGCGGAGTCAGATTCTCAAACAGTGTGCACAGGACAGTGCCAAACAGAAGAATGAAACAAGATAGCAATGGTCTTTTTTTATTCACTTACTAGTTTCAAGTAGAAAATGTTGAGGGCAAAGTTCCTGGGAAACGCCTTATGAAACATATTTCTTCTTTTAGACTCATTACTACAATAAGCATCATTTTAGAGTCACAGCAAGAAACATTTTCTGCAATATAATAGGTAATTTTGCACCCTCTGAGACAGTCAATTCCAAAACAAGGGGGACACCCCCTGGTAGATGCTGCTTGCCTCGGGGTGTGTATTCTGGCATAGTCTGGAAAGACAGCAGCACACAGCTTGCCTCACCAGTACATTATCAGAGTTTTCTAATATCCCAGGAACACAAGCTGTCTATTGAGCAGACAGCTGTGAGTGACACAGGCAAGAATATTTCTGGAGTGTTCTGCTTAAGATCACAAGGGTGTAGTCCAGAAAGAGATTTAGATACCTAAGAGTCTCAACACTGCAGCTCAGCTGCTACTTACCTTCAAGCATAACCAAAGCTCCTTCTTGCCTGCGTTTATCCCAAGAAAGTTCCCTGGGCTGCTACATTTCTGCTGCTAGGCACCAACAGAACTTCCTTTGTCCCAACCACACAGAGCACCACTGTAGGGAAGTTCTGCACCAGAGGGATCTGAGAGGATAGGTGTATTGTCCTCCAGTATCAGACACACGTAGCTCAGCCAACAAAAGCTCTGAGTTAACATGAGAAGGTTTTTGTCAGAGGTGTGGTACAACCGTGCACAACCTATGTCTGTGCAAGGGGGCTCTGGTGGGCCCATTGTAGAAATACAGCTGTCAAGGCAGCAGCTTTGGATGGCAGATAGGGCCCATACCTCAAGAAGGGGATGATCTCCCATCTCACTGCCAAACTGTTATTCAGAAGGCAGGTTGCCTGCTCCAGGCTCAGGCAACATTTTTCAGTGTTGGTGTCAGCCTTGGATGCTTGGAGAGGGGATTTTAGGAGACACATGCTCCCTGGACATAAATGGCCGCACACATAGGAATGTGCCTCTTCAGTTTTGTCTCTCATTGTCATGAATGAGGGGAAAAGAAGTTATTTTACAATACATTTCATTAAAAGGAAATGTTTTTTTTTCCCTTTCCTTCTCCTTGCCTTTATTTCCTTGCCTTTTTCTTCATAACCATTATCCAAAGGCCATGAAAATGGAAGTAGCTAAATATTAGAAGTTATTTTCCCTCATTTGAAAATTTGAATCATTAACTCTTACCTGTAATGAAAAACTTCTGCAACATCATTTCTAATTTATGATGTAGAGATTTAAAAATCTGACAAAAGTACATTGAAAACATCGCAAACCAGAAAGTAATCTTTGCAAGTGTCCTTGTTTAAGTTATTTCAAACATAACAACTCATATTGCAAGTTCTCTGACATCCTACCTGTACGTTTGATCACTGGAGGCAAAGATTCTCCTTCAAGGAAGCGGACATTCAAGGTTTCCCATCACTCAAAGCGTCCTACAGGAAGAACGATAGACCAGATGGTAACATGATGGTAATTTCTGGGCAGGCACATGGTCTGTTAAGCTGCATTCAGAGGACAATTTCCTGATCCTTACAGGCTTAACAAACAATACAGCCTGTTACACCGGTTGAAAATGAGGCCCCGTGGGTCAGTTCTGCAAAACCACAAACATACCGCCAAATAGAAAGGATTACTAACCTCTGTTCAAACAGGGCTCTCTTGGCAGGTTGTGTTACGCAACTTTTCCAAAAGCATGTTAGATATTGGCAGACACTGAGAAATATAATCCAAGTACTTTTCTCTCTCTCACACTCTTTTTCTTCTTTCTTTAATAGTCAGCTTGGTGTCCTGGAGAGAGAAAAAAATGTTCCATGAAGAAATCACTTTGAAGCTTAATTTTTCATTGCCAAAGTCCTTGGGACACTCGTTTTTTCCAGTCTTTCTCTCACTCTTGTTATCACTACTGCTGATTCATCTCCTGATGCTGAGGGAAAAACAGTTTTATGGGAACATTAAGAGGTCACAACTGAATTATTTTGGCTGTTATAGAAGACTCTGCAAATCATTCTCTGCACTGCTATGAAACAGATATTCATAATTTCTGAATTAAAGCTAGTGTTCCAGGTCAGAAGGATGCCCAGGGCGGTGGAGAAGCATGTAGTCTTACCTCTCAGGCAGAAGAAGCACCTCACACCCAACTGTGGTGAACATCACTTTCCTGGATACTGCTTAACTAGTACTCCACAGGAATCCCATCCAGCTTTCTCTAGTGGGAAAGAAATATCTCTAACCTTCCTTGTAAGTCCTTATGAGGTGAGGTATATCAGATTTGACACCTCAAGCTGCTTCTGGAGAATAAAAAAGCTCTACTCTTTTTTTTTCCCTACCTCCAAAACAGGGATTTTGTTTGTATAGAAACAAATAAATCATTGAATTGTTTCTTCAGTCTTTCATAAAAATCCCATATGCTCTCCACACATACATGCACACAAACATATTTGAAAGCAAGGTTAATCATTGCAATAAATCACTATTTCAGTGAATTTCACTGTACCTATTTCATAGAATCATAGAATGGTTAGAGTTGGAAGGGACCTTAAAGATCATCTAGTTCTAACCCCCCTGCTATGTGCAGTGACACCTTCCACTAGACCAGGTTGCTCAAAGCCTCATACAGCCTGGCCTTAAACATTTCCAGGTAGGGGGCATCCACAGCTTCTCTGGGCAACCTGTGCCAGTGTCTCAGCACCCTCACAGTGAAGAATTTCTTCCTAATATCTAATCTAAACCTACCCTCTTTCAGCTTAAAGCCATTTCCCCTTGTTCTGTCATTAACTGCCCTTATGAAAAGTCCTTCCCCAGCTTTCTTGTATCCCCTTCAAGTACTGGAAGGCCGCTATAAGTTCTCCCTGGAGTCTTCTCTTTTCCAGGCTGAACAGCCCCAATTCTTTCAGCCTGTTCTCATAGGAGAGGTGCTCCAACCCTCTAATCATCTTGGTGGTCCTCCTCTGGACTTGTTCTAGCTGCTCCAGGTCTCTCTTGTGTTGGAGGCTCCAGAACTGGACGCAGTATTCTAGGTGGGGCCTTACGAGAGTGGAGTAGAGGGGGAGAATCACCTCCCTCCACCTGCTGGTCACATTTATCTTGATGCAGCCCAGGGTACGGTTGGCAATCAGTTTATTTTGTGTCTGTTCCCTTTTCAGAGATAGAACGTTGTGATGAGGATATAAACAGGCTATGCAATTGAACACAGCATTGACCTGCGGTAAATTGTTAAGCCTTTTGACTTTTGTCAAGATTTTCTAAGATTATTAATCAAATTCATATGTGTGTGCTCATGTTAAGATGCCAGAGACAGGTGAGTAAGACCATAAAAGTGAAAAATCACTTCTGACTTTCAAGAACCACTCCTGGATATTTTCCTTACCATGAGCTTCACTGTACAAGCCATGAGCTAAGAGGCTGTTTACTTAATCCTCATCTGGTGAAATTAAAGAATATTTTACAGTCCGCACGCTAAACTGAGCCTCAAATTATTTGTAGGCAAAGTGACATAGTCTCAGTAAGAGATAGCAAGCTCACTCCTATCTTAAAATAGGCTTGCCTTGCAGTTCTCACACTCATGAGACAAAATATCCCACAAGCAGACAGAGTAGGGCATTCACTGGACTGCTGCATTAAAGGGACTTGGTGCCAGCATGAGGACGAAGGCTGTTGCTGCTCCATGTTGTGCATGAGACCATCCTGGATCAGGTGTGCCATTTTCCCATCACTTACTGCATTAACACCTTGAAGCAAAGCAGACAGAGGAAGGCTGCTCATGTTTGGCTTCCTCTTAGGTTTTAGGCATGAGATGATTGCTATGTGATTACCATTACCACAAAGAAGGTTGTTCTGGACAGAGCAGAAGTCAAACTTTGGCTGCTCAGAAAGTAAATGACTAGGATGCCAACACATTTTAAGCATGTCCAGTATTAGGCTGCAGCTGAGAGAAGGTCTTGGGATTGCAGTGTTGGACATAAGCACCTACATCTCTCCTAAATCCTATTTCACATGTCGTCTTCCTCAAATCAGGTTCCTGGTGCACTTTGTTCAATCTGTTCGTTACTTGGAGTTGTCACTGAAATCTGGAATATTTTTCATTAAGGTCTGCTGTGGGAAAGCTGGAATAAGCATAATGAAATAAAAACAAGAAAAAATCTTCTCAGGACGTGTTCAACTGAGGGCTGATGGCTCAGATTACTGTTGGCATCAGCTGCTTCTGAGCATTTCCAGTACTGGCATTCATGAGAGTAGTAATAAAATATAAGTAACGTCTGTCAATCCCTATTTCAGCAGTGGACTCCACAGTTGAATAAACATACTTCTAAGCACTGCAGTTTGATTTTCTTTTTAAGCACGTAGCTTCTTTATCCCTTCACAGAAAAATGGCTTTCATAGGATTTTTATGATAAATAGAAGAGAAAGTTCAGTATAGACATATGGTGTTCATCAAGAAGAACTTCCAAATCAGCAGTTTTCCTTCACAGAGCTGGAAACCATCACCATACCATCATCATCTGTTCATTTGGATCCCACTAGCTACCATGGCTGAAAGCTGCTAGCCCCCATGTCTGCTGGTTTGACCAACAGCACTTTCAGGACTTTAGTTTCCAAAGGTTGATAAATGGGGAAAAAAATAACCTATCATGATTGGTACTTGCCTGTTTGTTTTCCCAGGCACAGGTCTTGAGCCAGTTATTCCTTCAATTGGTATTAAAATGCCAGATCACCATAGCAATCACAGCAGAAAAGTTGGCTTGCTATGACACAGAGGATCGCTCTTGTCTCTGCATGGTACAGAAGCACAGGGCACACTTATCTCCTCCCATCAGGTCAGTACACATGTGACCACTTCAAATTTCCAGTGATGAACAGTCTCTTCCTTTAAGCATGGATGGCTTGTTTTGAATTGTCAGGATAAGCATTAGGTATCATCTCCACAAGAGATCACTGTGTCTCTTCTGTCTAGTCTGTAGGAAATATGGAAAAAAAAATGGGTGTTGCTTCTCATAGGTAACATCACACAGAATTTTCAAATGCTGTAGAAAGAATTAAAACATCACTAACTCATAGCTTTACTCCAGAACATATTAATTTCTGATGAAAAGCAGTAAAGGTCCTTCTGATATATTTATCTACTCCTGCAGGTCTCTTTTGAAATCTTTCCCTTTTTTGCTCTGATGTTTCCATGTAATTTGCTTGTTCCTTCTTTTTTTCGTGACTGTATTAGCTTCTATCAGTTTTCAATTAGTTGCTTTCAGTGCTCATACTCCTCAGAAGTGGTAAATATTTTTTTCTCCTATTACATTCCTTTCCCAGTTTGCACACTGCATATATTTACAGTAATCCAGTAGAGGCTTTGTAAGTTGCAGTCCTCCATGTGATGCTGTCTGATACATAGGATATCTCCTAGGCTACTACACAAAGGGGAGATATACTATAGAAGGCAATTTTACTTGTCAACATGAGAGATGCCTTCTATGGTCTTGTTGGATGAAACAGGTCTGGGTATGTCAGGTGAAATCCTGGCTCTGTCAGGAGACATTTGTCACAGAGGTACAGTTTCTCCATTTTTATCTCCTCTCACCACAGGTCTGCCTTGAATTTTATAGAATAAGCTTATCCATTCTCCAAAACACCAAAGTTTCTAATATAGCTTCAAGCCATGACAAACCCCTTGTTGGAAGCCACAGAATGACCCTTCTTCCAGCATACACCAAGTCAACCTTTGTGCTTTAAGTGTGGGACATTTTTTCCTTTGTGGACCACAACAGGGAGTCTCCATCCAAGGGTCTTTCCAGGGTGAGTTATTCTATGTGCACCTTTCATAACATCCTGACAACTAATCCAGAGCTCCCTGTCACAGAAACAAGGTGATCTCTAAAGGTCATTCACACAGAAACTTACCAAGAGACAGCTCCAACCATCTATACAGATAAGATTTTCTCTCCACCTTTGAGTTTTTTTCCCAGGAAACATGTTGAAGTTTGTCCTTAGGACAGTTAACCTCTGACCTAAAGCAGATTCAAGAAGTTCAAGAAAGTGAATTTGTAAGTACAATAATGGCTCCATGCCTGCCAGGGGATTTCACTGGATACTCACAGAAGATGCTGCAAAAGTTTTCCTAGTCTGATTCATCCAGAGTTATTTTCCCAGTTTCCATTTCTCTTGCTGTGATATGCTCTTTGTCCAATAGGAATTATCATTGTCATAATATTTTAAAATTAATTTTATAGGCTAATTTGATCATGTGTTGTTGTAAGGAAAAGATTTGATTCAAAAAAATCTGTAACACTCTGCTACTTTTGGCAACATTATAATTTTCTTCTGCTGTTTCTACAACATACAGTCAGCTATACCTGATTCTTGTGGAAATTAGGCTTGAAAGAAGCTTCAATATCAATATATTTCCATAACAAAACCTTTGAGCATTTCAAAGCCCATGGACATTAAGGTAATAACTTACAATATGTCTTGATGAAGACTTTAACCAAGGATGTCAATGCCAGAGAAGCTCTCTAGGATAAATATCACTGTGCTTAATACCGAACAAAAGCCATTGCCTCTTTCTCTTTCAGGTTTTGATAGCTAGAGGACACAAGGAAAGTGAATGTGGCACAGCCCCCAAGCATATGGGATTCTCTCGCCTAGGTACCTTGCTAATGAACTGGATGAAACCCCCTCCCCCTCCCCCCCAAAAAACCCAACAACAACAACAAAAAAAAACCAGTCTGAACTTAGCTTTTTGTTCAAGCAGCGTTCACTCCCACAGAGGCAGAGGCAGCAGTTATTCCCCATGTCAGTAGTCACTAGCAGGATTCTTTGGAATAAAACTCAAAAGCTTTTTTCAGCATCTGAAATTAATTAATTTTGTGATTGAGCTGTGGCAGCATGTAATGAATAATCTCTCTGCTGTTACTCACTTTTACTTGAAATAATCTTCACTGCTTGTGTATGTTTTTACTTGTCAGTAGGGCACTGAAACACTGATCACAGAAAGGTAATTGCCATTTATAGTCCAGCAGAGCAACAGATAGACCTACACTGAAATAATTTCTATTCATATGGATCCCAGTTCATTCTCCACATTTCAAGGCAAAACACTCAAACCTGGACATTTTTTTAATCTGAGCTTGGGGTCACAACTCATTTTGAATAGTCAGCATGCTCACAAACCTTTTCTATTTCTGCTCTCTAAGAGGGGGTACTGGGGTCACAGTGCAGTCAATTAATCCAGATTAGGTCTTGATTTCATATTTTGCTACAGTGTATGTGATTTTGAGCATGACACTGAAGTTCTCAATGTTTTTGCTCTCTTGCTCAAAGCTAAGCATTCAGATTGCCCATTTCACATAATTTTTATTAAGATTAATTGATTATAGTATTTATGATGTTCAGCCACTGCAGTGAAGAAAGCATCAGGGTGATATTTTTAAAAAAGAATATTTGTTGTCTTCCAGCTGCAAGTAAGTTAAAATCAATTATATTTATGCCCATTATCAAAGAGTCGAATATAGCAACCATACTTATAAAAGAACAGCATCTTCATCAACAAGAAGTTCTTCTGGCTGTGTTAGAACTTCCTACATAATCAGTTCATTCGCCTACATTAAGGATGTTAATGGTCTGCTCCAAAAGTAACAACATCCTACAGTGCAGGTTATGCACATGCTTACTTCTGTGAAAACTCCTGACACTGATATACACAGCACACCAAGAAAAGTACATGCCAAGAGAGCAAGTACTAGATTATTCCTTTCAGATGATGACTAGTAATGTCAGAGTTTATTGAAAAGTATCTGCATTTCAATAGTCTCCTATTTCCCTTTTCAGGGCCTAGGCATGTTATTTCTCCAGGTTCTGTGAGGTTTTGTTTCAATTGTCAGAAGAAATGTCATTAAACCTTTTGTTTTCTCTCATTCTTAATCCATTTATTATTTCTAAAACAATGAATGACCAAAACTTGGATTTATCAAGGACTATAGTTCAGTTTGTTGCTATGAGACATCATTTGAAGTCATTTATGCACTTCGCATTTGTTCATGTTCCTAATTTGGCTGATACAGTGTCAGTTTATAAAGGACCTGGTTAAAAATGACTTTCTTTCATTTTTGCTGGAGCTAATACCAGAAAAAAAAAAAAAAAGCCAGATGACACTGGCTTCTCAGATGCTGTAGCACATGTTGGCCTATTGCACAAGAAAAAATAAGGGGAGTGTCCAGAATACATCCAGAAAGAAATTTTGTTATCTTACTGAAGAAACAGCTTTTGAAAGATTTAGAGCAGAAATGAACCAGATCACCTGGAAAACAGAGGTCAGTATGGATGCAATTTCCAGAGCTCTTCCCTCCACAAAAACTCCATAACAGGAATCAAAATTCAGTTTAAATTTACGTCTTCACATGCAAAGCACTTTGAGAGATTGGCTTGTTACCTGAACAAGAAATTACCTATGTGTCCAAAACCAGGATCACTATTGTCACCTTTGCTGTGATGATGTGATGTGGCACTTTCAGCTTGGCAGAAAACTGCTGCCGAGGCCAGAGACACGACTTCCACCTTCATCAGGAAACTAGTCTCTTAACTGATGTTTTAAATCTAAAAGCAACTTCTAATGGACTTATATTTGTGGCAAGCTCACACTAAAATAGAAGGATATAAAAGAAGACCTGAAAGCACACAAAGGCATTTATTTCATACAATGTGGGAAATTAGTTTAAAAAAAACCCACAAAAACCCAACAACTACAAGTTCTGGAAGATACTCAGGTGATGCAGGTGATGTAAAACCATATAGATTTTGTGTTAGAATGGCCTTCAGATTCCTTGGTTAGAGATCCCTCCTCCTGCTCTCTTTTTCTCCATTTCATGAAAAGGTTCAAATATAAAATAAAACCAAATCTTAACAGCTATGCTTTAGCATGCCGATAAACATTCACATTTACTGTGAACGAAACCAAACTTATCTGGAAAAGGAACTTCTACTGCAGTAACCTGAGCTCTGAAGGATGTTTTTACAAATCTTTTCATTTGACAAGTTAGTTTTCTAAAGTAATGTTTATTATTGCATTAAGTTAATCTGAATTTCAGGTAGTAATAGGATCCCTGAGCTGGCTTTACATTCTTCTTGTATTCTTAGCGCCAGCTTAAGCCTGTCATAGCAATCCTGTAGAAAAATCTGCAGTTCACTTACTCTGTTACTTTGTTTCCCAACATCATATAAATTCTAGTGATGTCCTAACTGTGGTTCAGTCCTAACTAAACTTTGATTTTGAAAGAATCAAATGCTATTACAAGTTTTTAGATTTATTGCTGCTACAAATCCAATAGGCATCTGGATTTAAAACTCCTCAGTGTGAAGACATCTGAATCGAGGAGTCTTAGTTGGGACACTTCTCTGGCTCTAACTTCTGTGGAAAAGCCTTACAGAATTTACTACAGATAAACCTATACTCTGGCATTTACAAATCCAGGCACAAAATCTACACATTCTGTTTGCCCTAAAAATCCATCTGGTTTCCTAAAATCTATTACTAGTATCAGAAAAGGTTAAGATGATAGCTCTCCCTAAACACTTGCCCTTACTTTTACTCTGAGATTTTATTTAATGTTCAGTATTCTGTTGGACATACAGCAGCAAATTCTCAGTTGCTGCAGAGCAAAGCACCTTTCCCTTCATCTTTGCCCTGACAGTTTTGACCTGCTGAGAACGAGTCCCAATGACTTCTCCCTAAATTTTCCTAATATAGCAAACTGCTAACAGAGTACAAATATCTCTTTATGTCTCATGGGGTTCTCTGTTCCATGAACAAACAAGACAGGAAAGCTCATGAGTGTACAAAGTAAGGAACAGACCCTGAAATCAGAGAACTTCCCCAGATGGTCACAGGGTGGATGGCACCTGGGGCCCAGGGGGGAGCAGGGCAGATGATGAGATGATCAGACAGCCCCCGTGAATAATATGATTTCTTCAGACCTCATGGCCCACAGAGTAGCACCTCAGTTGTAAATCTTAGTGGGCCTCTTAAGTAAGGAGGCTGCTCTAGAGCCAATGATTTTTCCAACCTGTGCTGAAAAAGAAGTTTAAACACACTCTTGTCTCAGCAGTAATCAAGCTGGTTTCTGAAACAATTTGACCTGCTGGTGTTGCAATGGCTGAAAAAGATTGTAGTTGTGCTGCAATAACTGTGCTGGCAAATCTCATCCACTCATCTAAACAATGAAAGCCATTTAAATACATTTGTAGGTGTTCTTCAGGGTTTTGTTATTAAAAAGAAAACAGGAAAAGTGTTCATAGGATGCTTTATGGAAATCTGCTGTTTAGTTATAAACTACCTCATGCTGAAAAGGCAAACACCTAAGGTTAATTTCCATTCAGGTAAAACAAGAGAGGATTTCTATCCCAAACACTCAATATTCATTAACTGTAGTAAAACACGAGCCACAAGCAAGAGGGAAAAAAAGAAAAAGAAAACCTTGGAAAATTTGCAAAGTATTACAAAAGAACAAGAATTCAACATCTAAAAGGAATTTACTTATTTACACCAGATGTTATGGATGAAATGCAGCCTTGCAAGAGAAGATGGATGGTCTCCAGACGTTCAAATGTCAATGCTTTTTGAGGTGTGACTAGAGTGTGGGAATCACAAAAAAACCATCTACGGCACATCTTTTCCTTGACTTCTAGATCATGAACTTGAAAAACTTAGATGAATGTTTTACATTTAGGAGTGTCTTGTAAATTAAAATAGCAAGCTGAACCCCAAAACTTAATCAGTGCAACCCATCTTTACTGTGCTAATATTTCTATTAAGTTATATAAGTGGGCAGGGCATGCAATATATAAATACAAGACACCTCAGACCTGTTGAAGGGATGGGAGTTGTAGGTTCTTAAATGATTACTATATTGCCATAAATTGTCATCATACAGAAATGTTTATCTTTTAAAAGCTGCTGAAGGTACTATTAAAGTACCTGGATGCTCCCTAAACAAATTCAGACCCATATTTTAAAAGAAACCTACTTGACTTTGATTGTCACTGGGAAACTGAATTAAGGCAATACAGTGAAGATACCCTCAACTCAATATAAAAGCATGCTCAGTAGAAATTCTACTGTAACACTAATTGCAATTGCAAAATTGTCTCATGACAAAGGCCCTGGGAAGTTTTTTTGCTATAAAAAAAGCTCAATCAGGGTTCTCAGATAGTAGAGGCTGCTGCATAGAACTTCCCAGAGCTGTTAGATTAAGGGTTTACTGATTAAAAAAAAACAAAAAAAACAAAAAAACAAAAAACCTCATTTTACAAAGTTGTCAAAATCAAAAGCTCTCACTGATGTTTCATATTCTGAAGACCGTAGTGATTCATCATGGATATTTGACCCACAGTTTTTGCCCTTTTAAGTTTGAAAACTGTCTGCTGAAGCCACTGCCTTAGGAGGAAAGCCTGGTTGCTTAAAGCTTGAAGGAAAGGATTAAGCCCTCCACATTGCTCCAGAAAGACAGAATCCCATTAGAGGAAAAGCACTGTTGAAAACAAGGAAAGCAGACTGGCAAAGGCCAGATTAAATGTGTTTGCTTTCTATCTATGCTTGACAAAGTTTGATGACTTCTTCTGTTAAAATCAGCTACATTTACCAATGAGCAAGCTGTGAAGTTAATAAAAATATAAGACAACCACTGGAAACCCAAACACACCAAATTCCCAGAGGGTAGGTGCCAACTCAGTCAATGTTGTGATATTGAAACTTTCTTGGGCAGAGGTTCTTTAAACCTCACTTTATTTTTCGCAAAGGGAAGAAAAAGCCTGTTCAGGAAGCATCCTTTCTGTGACAGATTCTGCAAATCCCATTTGTTATTCCACCTCATCCAAAGGAGCTGAAACCCACTAAAGATCATTGCATTCTAAAGGCCAGCACAGCCTAGGAGCTAGCTGTAATAGTGAGAAAAGAGCCATGAAAGCAAGCGTGTCACCTCCTATTCAGATACAGTTCACCAATAACTCACAGGGACCTCCATCCTTCAGTGGGGAACAACTAATCCTTCTGTCCAGAGGGAGTTGTAGAGGCTCCAGAAAGCTTCATCACTTCTTATCTACCAAGATCCTCTGAGGCAGCCAACCGACACCAAGCGGGGCTAATTTGGACAGAAAGAGTAACAACTGACTACCCTAAGGGTGCCCACAGCCCTTAGAGGAGGTCAGCACACTCTAGTTGAGGGGAAAGGGATAGCCCACAGGTTATTCAGGCTTTCCAAATTGCACTGTAGCTTTTCTGCTTTCTTCCTCCTTCAGTAAAAATCTGTTCTGTTACGGTCTTTCATTTAACACAGAACTGGCAAAGGGAAAAATGCTGCTGCTCCTAGGAAGCCTAGGCTGCCTGATTTTCTAGCAAAGGCTTTGGGATGAAGTGAGTGAGCCATGGTAGTTTATGCTTTTTAATTAAACTGGATGTAAAAGCAGAGCTCTGCTGCTGACCGTGCTGCTCAGTGCCTAGGTGAGGGTTTGTCTTTCTCTTTGCATTTTAACAGTTTTCATCAATTGCTTCTGCGACATCTCTCAGTAAAGCTGATGGAAGTTCACATAACTAAACCAGAAAAAAACATTTCAACAACATAGTGCTTAGCATCTCATTCCTTCCTCCTGCTATATTTGTGGGAAAATAATGGAAATCTAGCATGACATCTAAAGTTACAGAAATGTGGTGTGGAGGCCTGACCACCAGGATTCAAACAGGGATGTGACCCTGAGAGAGACCATCAGAAGCCTA
Source organism: Antrostomus carolinensis (assembly GCF_000700745.2). Taxonomy (NCBI): domain Eukaryota; kingdom Metazoa; phylum Chordata; class Aves; order Caprimulgiformes; family Caprimulgidae; genus Antrostomus; species Antrostomus carolinensis. Next base: position 78,037 of record NW_010297380.1, on the reverse strand, counting down.
TTCTGAGAAGTGAGGGATATTGTGGTAGAGCTCTGACACATCTGATGACAATTTTCAGAGCCACCAGAGAATCTGACTCAGTTCTCGCCACATCTGTCATGCTTGGATGGGATCCGGCACAACAGATTAGCACTTGAAAACTAGTTTTTAGAGATGTAGGTGGGCAGCAGACTACAGCTGCCACCTCAGAAGAAAATTCATCTTTGGAAAATAATTTGTAATTTTATAACTAGCCCAAAATTACATTTGCATAATGCCCCAAGTGAAAACAATATTGCGTACTGGACCTGCCATATAAAAAATGTGCAACTGCATTGCTAGCACTGTCATGAATGCATCACTACAGTTCAGAATTAAGCAACACCAGCAGCAGATAATGGGTATACCAAACAGTTAGTCGCTGGGTTACACTGTCTTCTTTCATCATCTCAAGATGTGATCTGTTCTCAGAAAGTCTGATAGTTCATATCTCCAAGGAAAACATAAGAGGTGTGGGTGACTTAATGTGTGACTTTTCCTTCTGAGTAATGGTTCAATTCAGTGGTTCTTTCAAAAAGAAGAATCTTTCCTCTGATGTCAACAGAAGTTGACCATCACACCCTAAAACAGAGATGGTGGAACTTCTTGGTCTCTGTGGCTATGTTGGTTTTAAAAAATAGTCCAGTTTCCTTTTTTGGTAACTGATGTTAACAGTTTGCTATGGCTGTTAAGAATGGGACTGTCCCATGCTGCAGGTCCAATGGATCTTTGAAGGTCCTTGCAAGTTTTGTAAACCAGCTTATTGCTGTTTAGTGACACAGTTACAGTCAAGGACAAGAAGGCAAATGCTGCACAGCAATTCAAGGAAAGCAGGTCATAGAAAGAAATTACAACTCTAGAATATATTAGAATAAAGTAAAGGGAAATGGTTGTAGATAATAGCTGCCTGATGAATTCTATTTAAGCCAAGGTACAACTAAGACTCCGACCTGTCCCTCACTAAAGCCAACAAGATATTTTCACATAAACCTGGTAAACAAAGGCTACAATTACACAAGCAAATAGAGCAGAACTGCATTTTCTGGCTCAAGTTTTATACCGCAGTTTGCATCCTTCTCTCACATCCCACCTGTCTCTCTCTTTTCCTACAAAAGAGTATCCCTGTCCAAACTGCTTATTAGAAATAATCCTGGGCCATGCTGTGCCTGCATCATGACAAAGCACTACCTGGACACACACTAGTTGTCACTGACCAAAACCCATGCCTGGGAGCATGTTCTAACCTGTGTCCTAGCCCTCCCCTCACCTGCTCATATAAACATTAGCAGGAAAAAATAAGACAAAAGCCTCATGAAGACCAGCTATAGTACTCCTCACTTCTCATCATTAGGTGTCAAAATATACTGCTGTTTGCTCTTCAGAAGGCTCCAGGTTTCATCTTGACTTAGGCTTGAGTCTAAAGTTCATTCAATCAGAAGTTGTGTTAATGTGAAATTACATTATTAAAACAAAACGATGTGTTCACACCTTAACGATTTCAAAAATAAATAAAATATTACTCAGCACATATCCTTTGAAGAAAAAACATGTCAAAAAGGTGCACTTGTCCAAAAGACCCTTTGGGGACATAGATTAAGCTTGGGCTCCCACTTCTAAGAAACTGTGTATCCAGGAACAGCGTGGTTGCATCCGCAAGTCTAAGCTTGCTGGACAGCATCTTTTACCAGCTGTTTGAGATATTTTAAGAAAAAACACAGAAAGCATATCTCTATAAATTATATACATTATCTTGCAACAATAGTTTCTGTTTTGAATTTTAAGCTTTTTGTATTTCTGTGGGAATAAAAAGGAAAGACAACCGTTGTGAAGAAAAAACAGCACTGGAGACTCTTTGTAGAGTCTCCAGTCTTTATAAAGACAACACTTTATAAGTGCTGCCATCCCATATGGTGACTTTTTGCAAACCACTTTGAAAGCAAAGGAAAGCTTTCAAAGCACATGTCGTGGACATGTTCCAAGCAGAGGAAGCAAGGAGTTTTCAAGGTATATTTGGGATTTACAGCTCTACAGTAAGCTTTGGCACAACTCAGAGATGCTTTTTTAATGGAATGATCAGTTTGGATGTTCTTGGGTTGTTTGTTTGACTTTTTCTTCATGTCATTCTAGAGCTCCCTTCTGACAAAGTAATTTAACCTTTCTATTCCTTTGGAAACAGCACTGAAAAGCATACAATAATTAAAGAAAATTACAGACCTTAAACTTGACAATTTTGGCAAAAGAACTAAAGACTAGTGTCAAGATCAAGTAAATTTTCAGGACAGAAGGAGTCTCTGCTACCGTACATGATTTACCATGACCTGTTTGGATTTTGCATTTGTTCAGCTGTGTTTGATCTCTTATCGCAGCTGGCTATGAGCCCGCTGCAGCTGCTCCTTCTTGACTTTTCACTTGAAGTATGTTTTCTTCCCAAAGCCTCCTTGGACACACAGGGCTGGGCTGCACTTCCTTGAGGATGACAAATGACATTGGCAAGGCCTTCAGTATTTGCAAGGAGGCTTGTTCTTAGTGCCCTGTACATTAGGAGGAACACAATTACATACAGCAGAGCAAGAGGAGTGCAGAGCAAGAGAGGAAAGATCTACCATTTCTTACAGTCTACAGTTTCTTACAGCAAACTGGTGAAACTAAGGAATTATATTAGACTAAATATGTATATATTACTACCTTAAAATATATGTCTATATTAGAACTATATTTAGGGCTATACTGTGGAAGGGGAGAAGGACAGTTATCAGGCCATCTTATAATACACTTACCTACAGTCAATGGTTCTCCAACATTTGGATGCAATAACAAAAGAAAATTTTGGAAAGGAATCTTGTGGTAACACTAGAGGTATGAGGATCAGTTTTCTCTTCTGCAAATAAATGATGCTTTCCAGTTCCTAGTTTACTACTGTCTGACTCAGAAATTGCAACACAACAATCAAAGCAGCAGAAATAAAGCAGACCAAATATCCAGTTCTCTGGATTTCATCTACTCAGACTGGAGGGACTGTAAGGGATCACTTATGTCATTGTGGTGTTGCCTGTAGAGAAGTAGAGGAAATAACAGAGGTCACCAGGAGCAAACAAAGAACAACCCCACTTCCAACAGAGCTAAAATAATTTTTTTTCCTCAGGCTCCTCCTGAGGCTCTTCAGGTCCTGTGGGTGGGTGAGGACACACCACTCCTCTTGCTATATCGCTGGTGTCTGCCAGATGAAGCAGAGATTGGGGAAACAAGTTGTAGCTCAACATCTTATGATTTTAATTTTTTTTTTAATGAAGTAAAATATACAATTTAGGCTTTTAGTCCCTGCCTATGCAAAGCAAATAACTTGCATAAAGCTGGGATGAGGCTAGGTAAACTCTCTAGCAAAAGAATCTGCAAATCTGAATCTTCCCTGGCATTTCCAAGTCAGGCAGGGAACGGGAAAGCCCTGAGATCAGCATGCTTGCAGCTCTGAACTAACTGGTACAAAGCAAGTTAAAGTTACGCCACTTCTGAATCCCCAAGTGTGTGCATTTGTGAGGAAGTGAGCAGGCAAGCAGAAAGCATCTCAACCTCAGCATGTAAGAGCAGCTCAAGGACAGCAGAAGTGACAGCGTTGACTCTGAGGATCACCTTGTCTATGTGTTCATTTAATAGGCCTGACTTCCACATTCAGGACATTTTCCAGGGCTGCACTTGGTGTTGAGGAAGAATTTTCTCCAGAGACACACTGGGAAAGCCATGTACTTCCTCTGTGGGACACCTCATCCCTCACGGCCACCTGAGCAGCCCCTGTGTAATGACCTCCCCACCCAGCTGCAGGGATGCAGGCACTGGTGGTACTGATCTCTGCCAAGCTTCCCAAAGCCTGCACTTCACCAGGTCCTTCAGCTTCCTCTAGGGTGAGACTTAATGTCCCACAAATTAGATGTTCAGTTTGCAGCTTTCTCATCTATAAAACTGACAAGCAAGCAACAACTGTCTGGAGAAACCTAGAAAGTAGCTACTAGAAAACAAGGGACAAGGATGGCACTGACACAAGGCTTATAGAAATGCAATATTTCCCAACAGATGATTAATTAACAACAGCCTGGTAAGATGGAGAGAAGAGGGATTTAGACTGCAGTACTACTGGTAAGGAAGGTCTCCTTCTTTTCCTTCTCCTCTTGTTGGCTGTCTCTTCCCAAGAAGGCTCTTCTCTCCCTGGTGACTGCAGGACAATTCACAGCTGATGCCTTCAGAAACTTGTGGTTTTTTACTCACAAAGCTCAGATCATCTCTGCTGTTTTCACTCTGTCTGGAATCCCCTTCAATGTCACAATACAACCAATGGAAACACTGTGATTTCTCCCTTGGGGAGGGGGAGTAGTAATCTGCTTTGAAAACACAGCATAGTCATTCATCTGAGCCTTACCAATAACTAAAACTACAAATCAAGTCAGTCCTCTGACAGCTCTGCAATATTCCCCACTTTTTCCTCTGCAGGGGAACTAAAGCAAATCAATATAGGCCTGCCAGTTCCCAAGCTCCTTGGTTTGGAAGGCTCCTAAGGTGATTCAGTGGCCAGCTTAACCACAAGTCAGTAACTTGTATACCACACCAAGGATTTTGGCATGAGCAGCAGAGAACACACTCACATGCACTCATCTGTATTTTGTAACAGAGTCTCTGTTACGCAGTGAACAAATGTTAAATGTTAAGCAATCCCTCATTTTCAAAAGCAGAAATTGCTATGACTAGTGGCAGCATCTTCCACCAGAATAACCATGTTTTGAAGAGCTCTTGTCAACTTATCCAGACAGCACAAGACAGACTGCTTACTCAAGGAAGAAGCTGTAGACCCCAGCCACATACCCATCAGGAAGTCAAAGAGCCAACCCACTATGCACCCTTGGGGCCAGGATGGGGCTGTAATGGGCTCAGCCCAAACCCCACTGCCACCAAGACAGTCTGTAGCCATGGGACCATTTGTGGTCAGGCCAAGGAAATCCCATCAACAGGTCTGGGTCAGCCAGGGACATGGGGGATGGGAACATACCTGTGGGTCAACTTAAGCAAGGATGGGGCTGATAGTCCCAGTAGAAAGGCAACTCTTTGAGGAAGGAGGGGAAGCTGCTAAGGTATCCTCAGCTTTCATCAACCCCCAGCTCTTTAATGGTGCCCACACAAGGACTTCATATCTTTTGGGGAAGAATTCTGAATATTCTCTGTTTGGCTGCATTTTTCACTGTTTCATGCTAGATTTACTTCATATGTTTTGAAAACCTAACACAGTCTAGCTCAGGTCACCAGGCAGCACGAATAGAGGATGCTCAGCTTTGAACTCACATTAGTGGCATGTCCCTTCGTTTCAGTTCATAGCTGGGGAGACAGATGCTGTCAATCAGATACATGTGCATGGGATGCTTCTGCAGAAAACTGAAATGCAAGCATCACAGTTTGTACTTTTTCTTGACTCCACTCTTCCAAGCACAGCCAGCTATCACACTAGGAGAATCAAATTATTTAATTTTATAAAATTTTTATGGGTTGCAGGGGAGCAAGCAACCAGTGAACCCAGGCAATAACCTACATATATTTCAGTTCTATTGACCCAATCATCAGTATCCTGTTCTTGCTGCTTAAGCATTCCTCTAAATATTAGGTGGCTAACTAAATTGTTCCTCTTTGGTGACATCAAAACATTGATGACTCGGAGACTGGAAGTCACTGTCATTTTGCATTTCTCATATAGTTACTACAATTTGCACAAGATTATTCAAAATACACACTGAGAGAAGTGGAACAAGTTTTGAGGGGAAGAAGGTGTAGGGGTGAGTTACATATATTCAAGGGTTTAATTCTGAGCATTCTGACTGTAATTCAGCAAGACAGCTAAGTGTATTGCAACACAGCAATATCTGCTTGGAGTTAGATGTAGCCATAAAGAGCTTCCAAAACTGGAACACATAGCACTATGACTCCACTAAACAATTAAACAATTAAACACAGGAAGTGAAAATGCATTTTATAGTTCAGGGTTTTTTTCCTGTCAGCATCGAAGGAGCAGAAGGAAAGAATAAAGTGTGGGAAAGATGAAGTGCTAAAAGCCTCTTCAGAAAGGGTGTTTTGTCCTTAAAGAAAAAATGTGCATCTAAAAAAAAAAATCCCCATCACATCAACATTTCAGAGTAGACATTTCTTGATCATTTAAATTAAATGTAATGTTCTGAAAAGCACAAAGATTTATGTGTCTGAGAGACTAGGAGAAAAACCCATTTATATGGCTATACAAAAATTTTCAGTTTATTGTATATCTTGGGATCGTGTCCTTGGCAATATCCCATCCCAAGCTTTTTAAGTTCTCTCACTGGTTTGGTGGAAGTACAGCACATGGAACAATGGTAGATATGGTTTATCAAAATTCATATATTTTCACAGGCTGGACACTGGCCTTTGAGGTGTAGAAAAACTGTATTTCAGAGTATAGAAAACAGCTGGAAAGATGCTATTCTGAAATTAGTTACTTTTTGTAATATTTGTTATACAGGAGTCCTAGTTCAATAGAAATGTTAAAAAATAACTCCACCTTAGAAACAGCAAATGCGTTTATTTTTCTTTAATCACCTATTTGAAGATATCCAACCTGATATACAAAGCTAAATTTTCAGACCAATAAATCATATGGAGTGTTTTTTTAAAGAATTTCTACAGGAAATTCAAAGCAAAAGCCTTGTACCTCTAAGAACATTACGAGTTTCCTGGCATTCACTTGGCTGGTGCCAACAGGCGAGCTTAGGAATGCCACTATTTCAAGAGAATTGGACAGAGAGCAACTCATTTTTCCACAGCAATAAACCCTCTCCCTAGCATAACAGATAAGAGGCAGGTCTTTTGCTTGACATGTAGACCTATATGTTCTCATCCAAGTGCTGGGCTGGAAATCTCAAGCCATTAGTTTGCTCTAGTCCAAGAGCCCCTAAAGTTCCAAGAAATCTCTCTGGATCTCGCCTCAGAAAAAAAAAAAATCCCAAAGCAGAACAGAGAGGATAATTAGGAATTTCCTTTGCCAACACATACAACCTCTCTTTATGCTGTAGATAACATGCCCTCCTTTCCTATTGGTGGTATGTACAGAGTAAGACAATATGAAGGATTACAGATAATTTTTGTTTTCCTTTGATTAAATGCATGACATGTTTCCCTTTCTGGAGCCAAACAAATAAGAGCTAGTGGCAATGACCATGGTGGAGCTCTGTTGAACCCCCCAGTTTTTCTGTTTTTTTAAAAGGTACTGAATGCACAAGAGAATAATATCACAAAAAAATCTCACACGCAAGCTGGAAACAAATTCAAACTTTCCCCTTACAAAGATGACCAACATCCTGGCTCCCTTTAATTTGCCCACATTTAATCATTTCCCCCTTTATTTCTTCTGCTTCAAATTTCCTAAAGTAATTTAGATTTTATGTAGACCATTAGTAAGGCTGGTAGAGATTCTGCTCTTTCTTACAGAAAGATGCCCAACAGGTTAGCAAAAAAACTTCCTTGAACTTTGGTCTGAGTCTTGAATTTTCTGTAAGCCCATCATCATGCTCAAACAATTCATCCATCATGGCCTCACTTGTGCATTGGTAGATGACTAGGACTGCAAGAACTCACAAGACTAAGAGGTGAAAGAAAACTTCTGAAAAACACTGGGCAGTTTTGCCCATGAAAGATAGCTGAAAAGAAAGGGCAGTGGTAAACACAGTCCATCAGGCTTTCTCATTAGCTCAGCTCTTCTTGTCATGCAGTGGTTTGGTCCATCTGAGCTAAACACACAAATTTAACTGTCTTCAAAACCTATATGGTGATTGCTTTTGCAATGTCTGTGCTGCTTTCTACTGGTAGTGTATGTCTCCTTACAAGACCCCTGTGAGCTAGGAAGTGCTATTATCCCTATTTTGCAAATATATGCGTAAGCACCAATGATGCTGAGGGTAAATGGAGCTTGCTCCTAGTTCCATAGTAGCCACAGTACTGCAATTCTCAGCTTAGGCAAAAATGAAGTAGTCAGGTTTGAAATATACCTCAAAATCCTCTAGGAAGCCTGAAAGTAAGGTAGGGAATTAAATTCAGTGCCATCAGGTCTCAGGGTAGTTCCCCAATCATCAGGCCAGCCTACCTTGCTTCCTTGAGTTTGAAAACTGGTTTGATTATATTACAAAATCTGCCATGAAATCTCTTCATTTTATTTGTAGTATCCACAAAGAGGATGGAATATATTTGACTAAACAAACTTTCTCAGCCAATTTAAACTAGAACAACTCTTTCATGGAGATAAGACTGTGTTCGGAGTCCATCCCAATAAACTCAGACCCAAAAAGAGTAGATTGTGAGATTGTTCATACTGTTGGCAGTAATAGCTCATTTTGGCTCCAGTGAAGTTATTGCATATGAATAATCATTTGAACATCTGCACTGAAATTCAGAAGCCTGTGAACAACAAGACTCTACACAGTTCAGTAGGAAACTGCTGCACAGTGAGTGCCACAGGATAGGCAATCCCAGCTCAGCACACACCTAAGGTTAATCACATGGATAGAGCTGTTGAAGTGAGTGGGTGCATTCAAGTGTTTATCTATTTAACTTTCAAGTGGAAGTGGGCCAGAGCAAGAACAAGCAGTGAAATCCTGATGTGTTGCAACCACCAAAGGCCTCACTGAAGTCAATGCTGTAAGGATGCCACCTGTGTTAGCAAGAGTTATACCTGGCAATGCCTGCAGATTTGAGATGCTGTTATTTGTGCTGCTGTTCCAGTCTGTGCTGCTAATATTGAGTACATGCTTTTGTTTTGTTACTTACCTTCTTCCACCCTGCCCAATAAAACGATGCAGCTGAGACACACAATTTATGTTATTGCATGCCCAGGGATTTTCTGTATTCCTGCAGAAAGTCATGCAAGATATTTAAAAAAAAGTCTTCCATTAGGTACACTGTATTACCTTATGTTTACCATGGGTTTATAGTATGCCTGTGAATAGTTACCATGACTCAGATACTCACTGTTAACTTGTTATGGCAGCGTACTAGCAGAGGGTTCAGAATGTACATGATGGTGCCCTCCGTCTCTCTACCCATCACCTACCTGCTGATAACTGACAAATACCTTAGGTGCTACGTCCATTTTAACAGGTAGGGAGTGGAGGAATTTCCTAAAAAGTGTCACACAGCATGACAGGAATAGCCACAGAGCACATCAGATCCATCAGGTCCAATAGAGACCCTTCAGCATATGGCTCCTCAGTGACCATCTTTTATGTTCTTTTATTACTTATTCCCTGTATAGTGACTTGTTAGGGTCACAAATCCACTTTCAGAATCTAGTGAGACTGCAACATTTGTATCTGCTGGGCAAGGCACCCTTGCATCTTAAGATTCAACAGTCTCGAAAACCAAGTTATGATGTACTGGCTAATTAACCAGAATTCTCCAAGCCAACTAGCCATTAGTGTGCAAAAAGCATGCAGCTGGCTTGTCCATAGCCTTAGGAACAGACACAATAACAAGGGCCTGTATCCTGGTAGCCCATATTTTGCATTCAGGGACATCCCTACAGATATTTGGCTTAAACTGCCTTCCAGACACTGGTTGAGTAGCCAAGGAAAACACAGCTTCACAGACCTGGTGTTCCTTGTTCACTTGATTTATTTCAAAACACACATACATGCGTACAAAACTCAACAGATAGCTCCAACCATATATCTGTTCATCTGTGGTCAAGTGAAAAAAGACAAGATCCCTACTGTGCAGAAGGCATAGACTTAAGTATCACACTAATTTTTTCCACTGGAGCAACCATCATCATCCACTACGAGCAACAATTCCACTCAAAATTATAGTGCTGGAAGCGTCAAACAGACGCAACTTTTCAAAAAGCTCAGCACTGCATAAATAATAATCTAAAATTATACATTTTCTAATAAGGAAGAAACTATTATTCCAATGTCAGACTCACTCATTGACTTTAAAAGAAAATAGTTGACCAAGAATTGGAATTGTCATCACCAATTAATGCTTCACAGTAGATAACCTATCTAAAATCTAACCCCCTGTTTTTGGGTGCTTGGAACTTTCTGCCAATTCCCGCTTTTGAATTAAAAGATTTTCCATGGTGTGAAGGGTACATACAGTGTCAAGGCTCAGATACACACATCTCACACTTATTCCTGACACATGGCTTTGTTAAATATTTCAACAATGATTTAATCTCTAATTTGTTTCTTTCAACAGAGAAATGGGAACCCTCAGAGCAGCACAAGTAACCTTATGCTTACATAGCACTAGGAGATGTATGCAACAGTAAACGCAAGGTGAGCTAGTACAAACAGTGATACCAGTGCTAGACACATTAAAGCAACACATCTATACCTCATGTGAAAATGTGATCCCTCTCTAGGCTGAATTGTCCTCTCTGCTTCCATTTCTTCCCAGTGGGAGCTGGGGGTCTCAGAGGGCACAGAACATAACCTCTCACGGACTTGAGCGACAACTGCACTGCTCAATCCATTTCTCCTCTCTGGATACACTCCCCCTTTAATCTGCTGATTCCTGTTTTGACACAGAGTTATAGTTCGCTTCAGACTCCATATCTATCAGTGCTTCAGTCACCAAAGTGTGGTGGTGTATCAACATAAATCTACAGAGAAGCTGATAGTTCTGAAGAGCTACAGCAGCATCTGCACTCACAATAATTCAATAACCCACACAAACAACAGCTACATTTCCTAGTTTTATGTTTTCATAAGTTAATGAAGAGAGATAGGTTTCCCCTGAGAGGTGCTGAAGCTCCACAAAGCATTATTTACCCTTCTTTCAAAAGCATAATTTTCGCCAACGGAAATTACTCAGAATGCAATAAAACATGTTTTTCTAACAAAACGAAGTCCAAATTCTGCTTCCTGGACCAACATGAACTTTCCAATGGAGGACAATAAAATTACCTCTTAGACCAGGGAAAACATTATTTGGGCCTTTCTTTGAACCATTAAACAGTGGTAAATAAATACAGAGACACATATATTTCACCTCATTATGCTTTGGTTTTGGGGTAACACAAAGATTCCTTAATGATCTCCATTTGATCCTGCTTGGTACATGCTGGAAAGCTTTCTCTGCTCCACTAATCCCAATCAAGTAACGGCTGTCCCAAATCTTTTTCAACAAAAACGCTCACATCTTTGTCAGTGTTTTCAGAGAATTAGCTATAGATCAAACTAGTTTAGATACAGCTTAAAAAAAAAAAAAAAAAAAAAAAAAACCCCATTTTTTCTTGCCTGTATGTTTTTAAAGCTGTATAAAGAGTGTTTTCATGGCTCGCACAGCTAAAGAGTATTTTTATTAGTAGTATATCTGCCTCTATACCACGGAGCTGTTTTCCTTTAACTATATCATCCCAGGTCTGCACTAAAAATTTTTACCACTTTTGTACTGCAGGGTGTGGGTGGGATGATCAATTTCTTTTTTAAGTAACAAAACCATAATGGCTTTTCAGTTATATCATGAGGGAGAAAGTACTTCAGTTATGTATTGCTTAGTGCCTACTTGCAATGCTATCAGTTTCTGCCAGTAAAATTGTTCTTTTGTCATCATAAACTATGTTTACATTAGATAAATTCAGCATTTTAGTTAGAGATTAAGCTTTTCTAATGAGACTGTTGAGGCCATTAAAACTTTTCTTAGGACTGAATGGCTGCACTGTTTCTAAACAGAAATTTATTTCTGTTCAAATAGGCTTTTCATAGAGCATTTTCCCATGTTATAATCTTAGATATTTGATCCCAACAAAGAATAAAATACTAAGTGTATTTAGTTCTTCTCATGTAGCTTCACAAAGAAGGACAAACAAAGGTTTATGTTACTCATTTTTTAAAGTTCCAAATCCTAAGAAACAAAGTTATAGGCAGTCTCTAGCAGTAATGAGGACCAACACAGAGAACCAGGGATGACTTTTTTTTCCCCTCATGAATATTACCTTTCTTGATTAAAAACCAAAGAATATTAGCTAGATATGGTTGTTGGCTATTTAATAGACAGTTATTATAGTTTTTCAGAGAAAAACAATAAACAAACAAAAACCCAAACAAAAAAACCACTATAACAAACAAACATCTCAATAGGAAGTGTGTCATATTAACATAATTGCCTGATGTCCCAGACTTGCAGGCATCAAAGACCACCGCTACCAGCGGAACTGGGAAAGGCAGAACAAACAGAGGTTTTGCACCACAATAAAAAAAACGATGATTAAATCAAAATGGTGTGTGATCTCTCACAGGTCAAATTATGCAGGTGTCAATTCTAACCTGGATTTCTAGCTTCTGAATTGTTTGACTCACGTTTTAAAAATACACACCTAGATGCAGATGGATGCAACTGCAGCGACTGGAGATTCTACCTAAATAGTCACAAACATTTCTGAAATTATGAACTTCTGAATACTACAAAGAAAAACTGATTCTCCAAAAGTTATGGCCTTTACTAGACTCACAATTTCACTACATCTATTCAGCCAGCAATCATGGTGACAAACCGAGTCTTGCCCTTTGCAGGCACTTGCAGTGACTCCTGATGCTTTTTTTGTGACCACCAGGCATTTCTGGCATAATGAGTAAAGTTCTCCAAGCATCAACAACAAGATCCCTGGCATTCTGTGTGTAAGTTTTCAGAGGATTTTATGCTGAATGTGGACTGAGATGGGGGCCCACACTATACACGATGTAGAGACCTCTAGCCCTGCACAGATGCTGTACAGTAGCACCATGGCCCTGACAGAATCCCAGCTACACTTCACAGGCTCAAAGCTTAACATGGGCCTGGTTACTTCCATAAGCAGTTAAGCTGCTCTTCCTTTGCCATGGAGCCTTTTGGAGTTTAGAATATTTTTTTTATTTTTTTTTTTAAGAGAAAAGGAAAAATAATATTTGTTTACCTTACAGGAACTCTGTAACTTTAAGGTGAATTGTGAACTTGGATTCTACTCTTTGGGGCTTATTCATCTTGGGTAAGATTGGTCTGATTTGGCATTTCCCAAAGGAGTGTCCTGTCCCATATGCTTTATCTACCCCTAATTTCTTCAGGATTCAAGTAGTCCAGAATCATAAGGATTTAACACCAGGGAAAAGTCACTAATCCATGTTAACAAAGTTTCTCAAAAAGACTGGTTGCTGTAGGTCAAGTAGCCCTTCTGTATTCTTTCAGTAGTTACCTACATGGATGCCACCTACCAGTTATTGTAATGCATAACTACAAGCACACAAAGTTTTCATTAAATGTGATCTTCTGAAATGGGCATCTGATCTAGAAGACCAAGCTACATAAGGAACATTTAGAATATGGACCAAGATCCACACAGATGGCAACTGATGCTCTACAAAGGATACAGACATTTTTTAATACGTTTGCTCTGCCTGACAAGTTGGATTTGCCAAGATGTTCTGAAGACCAAGAAAACACCAGTTTCAGAGCCATCCAGTCTCCAAAATGGAACTCCTCACCTTTGTTGTGATGTCTTCCTGTGCCATTGCCTCTCAGTGCTGGTATATCTTCAGACAGACAGGGATGTTCACTTATTAGACAGACAGATTTTAGGTCTTGGATGCTGACAGGAAGACTAGATGGTTGAAGGAAGTCTACATCCTTATTTTAAAAACATGTTAAAGAACTCCCCATTTATTGCAGAGATTTTTTTTTTTTTTTAATAGAGATAGATCCAAGTAAAAGTTTTAAAATATATAATACGTAGAATATTGAAATCTTAAAAACATAGTGATCAGAAGAAATTTCACATAAATGAGATGGAACATACTAATTAGCTAACACAACTGACCTGTAAACTCTACAAGATCCTGCATGCCAGAATTGCATTGAAGGGCAGCATGATCTAATTTAAGAAGCGAAACAGAGTCAGTTTTCCAGCTTTGGAGTGTCAGGTGAGAGGCTGAATATCTTCTATGACAAATAGCTTGTAACATCTCCAGTAACTGTGTTTAAATTATTTTGTAATAATAAGATTTATAAGTGTTCTCTATTTTGCTGCAAAGACTTACTAAACATGTTAGAAGAATACAGGGATATTCAGATAAAAATTAGAATAAATTTAAAATACTAAGGGTGAATAAATATGATCTACTTATTCAAAAAGAAAATCCAAATTACATAAAGAGTGCAATAAATCAAACCAGTTGAAAGACAATTTTACTGTCTCATTGGCGCTAACTCTTTCAATGCCCAGTTAGCTATTACTTCATCAAAACTACAAGTAAAAGAATTATTGGTGTGCTCAGGCTGTCTTCAGATTTCCCAGTAATTTTTCATTAACGTTAATATACCATTAGAACATTCTACATTCAAGTTAGTGACTCACCATATTAGATATAGCCCTAAAGCAATCAAAAGAAAAACCCCCACAAATACCTCATAGCACACTTTAGTAACAATGTCCTGTAAAATATGCTTTGCATCTGAAATTCATCAATTCCTAAGCAAACTCATAAAAATGATAACTTTAGAGATGCCCGCAGCAATGTAGGCTGAACACAAGCCTCTCTTCCACAAGTCACTTCACAGTGTTGTTATTAGCATTCATGAGTGGTAGAGCTGACTGGTAGGGAGCAAAGTCATCTCCTTATGTTGAATCACTCACCACTGATATGAGCTAGTGAATAATGTAGTATAAAGTGAGCACTTCTGCAGATAACAGCAAAACATCAAAATGACAGTAAGGTCATTACTGAGTGTAAAGCATGATACTCATTTCACAATGTGTTTTACTTAATACTGATTGAATAGAGCCTTTTAAATGTAATAAAAATAACTTATTTAGTGGCATCTGAATACGAGGCATTAGAGAAATCCAGTCTTATGAAAAAGGAATAAAACAACAAAGTTTAAGACATTTTTGATGGAGGAAGAACAATGTAAAGATACCTTTAATAGGGGAGAAGAATGTAAAGATATCTTCAGTTCCACTTGATGCTAGCAAGTGTTGAACACTATAATCAACCAAGAAAGGAAATTAGCAGATGTTATCTATACATGTCTGCTAATTGCACACCTTTCCCCAGGCTCTACAAGTTTTTATTTATATGGAAAGATTACTTTTTCCTTCAGTATGCATTCCACTAGCATTATCAACAGTAGTGTTGATCTGTAATTTATCATTGCACGCTTTCACCCAACTGCAAAGCACCCACTCCATGTGGACACAGAGACTTCGTTACACAATACCAAATCTGATATGGAAATAAAAAGAGATTCTTAAATTGTGTGACAGAGACCTAGAAAGAAAGTTCAAAGTAATCTAGGAGCTGTGTGTTGTGCAGGAAAAGTAGAAGAACAGATAAATATCTCTAATTACAAAATGGAGATTATCTTTAAATTCTTCCATTTGGATGGGTAATTAACTGAGATAATGGTTGCAAATACATGGACTGAAGTGTTCTTACCTTTCATGGTAAAGTAAGGTTCATATCCACAAGGAAGAAATGCTCTCAAAGCATACCATATTAATCAAGTTTTCCATGTGGGAGGACAAATTCTCTCCCCTAAATCGTGAAGCTCTTCTTCCAGCTTTTCTCTTTAAACAGTAGAAATCCTACGGTGATTTTGTGTAGAGAGCTTGATGGCTTGCTACTGCATGAGCTTCAGCAAGATTAATCCGATTCCAAAGCAGGCAATGCTGTTTCAGTACTCATTGGCATGGAATATTGTAGTGAGGAAACAAAGTTATCCTGCATAACTTAATTGAACAATCATCCATCAGTTGATAAGGCACTGAAAATAAACTTTGATTAAAACATAGAAAAATGCAGCTTATGAAGATGATTGCCATAGGTGGGTATGACTCAGTGTTCTTATTTTTTCAGAATGGCACATTTTAATGAAAACCCACACAAGTGACTGACAGGGTACTACCTTGTGGATATAATAGGATAGCTGGACTGGAAATCAGCTAACAGATCCTTAACGTGGTAGAGATAGCAGATAAACTCAGAGCTGCACATCTCAGCAGCCAAGGGGAACCAAACAAAACTTCAGATCTGGCATTTATCTATGCTTTTCAGGTTCACAGTTTGGTTTAATTTAAGCTAACACATGATAGGCAACATTCCAGTTTCTATTCCAGTTTCCAGACCAAGTACATGTTGCTTGTTCGTGGTCTGTGGAGATCTAACTTGTTAAAGGCTTTTTGGATCTTCTCTTCATTTCCACTTGCTAAATAGCTGTAAAAAGCAGTTATGTTATAGTAAGGAATTTCACCTTTGGCTTTTCTGAAATGTCTAGCCTTAAGCCTTCTTGGTTTTCATATTACTTCCCTGTGACAGCAAGAAGTGTAGCTTCAAGAAACATGCTATTTAGTCATGATTAGCTGAGGAAAAGTCCTATGGCACTGTGAACAGGAAGGCCAAGGAGCAGGTGCGATCCACTTGCTGGTTTGAAAAAGTTCCTGGTTAATCCTTATACTTTTAAGGCAACCTTGCTAAGAGAAAGGGGCAGCTTAAAAGAAAATTCTGATTTCTCAGTCCTACTGGTGTGTGTCAGTGGTGCTGGCACAGAGACACTCAGACCCTTCACAAGACCCTGCCCCAGCTCCAGTCACAGATTCTTCTTCATCTTATACAGTGATTTACCTCCAAATTCACAGCTAAAACTCATTGGTAGAGACTCCTGATTGAGAGATCCACTAAATCTCCTCACAAGGAGTCATAAAAGATATGATGGGGCACCATGGGAAACCACATCTTGTAACTGCTTTTCACGAATATCTTTATCAGATAAACCAGGAAATTAATAAACATTTCTAGAGTCAGCAATGGGTATAACCCTTACAATAAAGGAGAAAAAAAAAACAAGTTTACAAACTGCAGACACGGGAGATGTTCTTAATGGGAAGATGCAAGTTCAAATGTACTGGAGGTAAATGGGGTGAGTGCAGGAGGTCTGAATGCAGAGAGTTTTCCTCAAGGTGGAGAATGCTTTTACATTAGCTTTTTTTTTTTATTTTAAACTGGTTTGTTTTGTGCATGTTGTTTAGCTACTCCTGGTATTCAAAACTTGCCTTGTCCATAGATCAACACAAGGTTCCATTGTACTGTACAAGATCTAAACATCCTCTCTTTACTGCAAAAAGTATCCCTCCATTCACTTGGAGATCAAGCACAAGTTGATCACATAATGCTGGGTTAATACTAATTGTACATATTGTAAAAGCTGAGCCTACAGCACTAAATCCAAGAGGTGCACACTGTCTCTCTCTTGCAATGGTGACTAGCCCAAGCAATCTCAAATTGAAACAATGCATTTCTTCGATGTCTACTCAGTTTTGCTCTTGCTTTTCTCAATAAATATCAATTTATTTCCTTCACTTAGACTTCATATTTGCACCTCTTTAATGACATTCAGAATGGGAAAATAAATAAATAAATACAATCATCCAGGCTACAGTTCCTTTGACTGAGCTAACCATAACTGCTAACGTGTACCAAAAGCTTTAGGAAACCATCACCACAAGAAATGTAGTTAAGCTAAAAATATCACAATACAGTTTGACTGGGACTTGATGACTGTGTTTTAAACAAAGGGTTTTCTTCCACTGTTTGTTTTCATGCAAAGTTCACTAGAAAGTCAACTCATGTTCTGTAAGTCTAAACTCTGAAAGATCTCGCAGCTTCATACCAAAACAGTCTAATACCCTCTGTTTTACTTGTGGGAGACTAATTTAACCTGAAACTCACATTTACTATCCCTGATAAAAAAGGTTTAGCACTCCAGAGCACTTTTCATAGAATGGCTTAATTTTTGCTTCTGTTGATGATTTGACACAAAAGAAGGTGCTAAGAAGGCCTCAAATAATTAACATTCAGTAACTGAGGGAGTTAAGGACAGCATATGAAGAAGACCAAAGCTGAGAGATCATGTGGTTACTATTAACTATGTAAAATAGAGCAGATGCAATCGAGTATTTGCATCAACATGCTTTACTTTTTCATACACACTTGCACATTCATACTGCTACTGTACATCTCCACTAAAAGCAAGGCGCTTATGCACTATACTTATCCTTCTGGTTGCCAAGATAAAAGCATCTGGCTCTCTCTTCAATTACCAGAATTTCCAAATCACAGTTATCCTTTTTTAAGAACATAATGGGTTTTAAAAATGGATGTTTTACATAAATTCACACAAGCATAGCAGTTTTAGTATGTTATTTTCATTGAGACAACATCAATCTCTAGCTGCTTTGAATGGCACTTCAAGTACATAGATGCATATTAAAAGCCACTTGCTGAAATAAACTGAAATAATCAAAATAAATTCTGATTATGCTTGAAGAAAAGTCATTTCAGAGCAGTAAAAATAGATAGTCAAATCATGTTATTCAGCCATGGCACATGAGATTTATGTTTTGATGTCTATTACTTCTTTAATTGTTTTCCCTTCAAGCATTGATTTGTTGAGATCTGATAGCTCTCTGGGGTTGTTATCAATTACTTTAAAATAATTTATCCTGAAAAATTGTCAGTGCTCTTAATAAGTGGCAAGTCTGAGGGCTTAGCTGCATGATTCATGAATATCAACTGTTAATAAGAACTCCTCACTAAAATTACTAAGTGTTCATTGCAATAATAACGGTCTTTAATGCAGAACTTTTTCTCATAATAAGTGATTTTATACAAAGGTCTCTGATCCATATAGATGTCAGCAGTGGCAGAAAGTACCTCCTTTTTAGGAGGATGCTGGTCATTATTTCAGGCAAACTACTAAGCAGGAGGATATCTGCATGAGAAATGGAAGAAATGGTTTGGACTGGTACCTAGTTCACCTTATCCTTACCTGGGATTAGTTACACCCGTCTTCATCCAGCCTATTCTTAAAGACTTAAGTGATTAAGACTGCCTAGGGAAATCATGGCTTCACCATACTTGCTATTATAAGTATTTTTTGAGTGTTTAAGCTGAGTCCTTCATCATCCATCTTATTTCCTCCTTATTCACTGTAGACATCAACAAACAGAGATACTTTTTTCCCTGTGCAGTATATATCTTTGGAAGATCCATTACTATTGTTTTCTTGAGTTGAAACAACTTTAATTTTTCTGTTCCTTCCTCAGTGGTGAAATCTTCTACACCTGAAACGATTCTTGGTAGGAAACGTGTCCATCTCAGCCAGAAACCAGCACAGGAAAGCAAGTCCAGCCAACTTTCATAGGTATCATTTCACTACAGAGACATAGTAGGAAGTGCTCCAAAAGCCCACTGTGATGTCTGAATGCAACAAGCACCCTGTGTGTAAGCACCTAATAAACACTTGACTCCATACATTTATTTAAAGTCATACATACAGAATTAAAAAGGAAAACCACATGTCAGTATGAGAGATGACACAAGAAAACAGTGATGACACAAAAGTAGGTATGATGAGATTTACATAAGCACTCAGTATGCAACTAGACTGAAGGGTTATTGGGATTTTTTATGCATGTAAACAAGTCAGATGAGAAAAGCAGAGAAACTCTATATATCCCAGCATTTGGTTCTACTATAACTTCAATGGAGTGCTGTACCAGATCATGGCACCCAAATATTCACATTTCAAAGAGGACTTTAGGAAGAAAAAAAATAAATTCAGAAAGTTTCAAACATGAGCTGCTAAAATAACTAAAAGAGAAGCAACAAATAAATCCAGCATACTTGGTTCAGAAAGTTACTGAATTACCTCCTTTGGGATTATAAATTCATTTAGGTGCTGCAGACAATGCAGCATTGAGAGAAGGGATTGGAAGCTGAAGCTGAGGAAATAAGATTAAAAATCAATTCAACCCACTAGTGTAGGAGACAAGACTGCTCAGAGTATTTTATTGGACCTATAGATCTGTCAAGTGAATTTCAGATGGTAGACTGTGAGCATTAAGTGTCAAGGAGCTGCACTTATATCAAGACTTGATTAGGTTAATGTAGCAATTTCCAAACTTGCTGAGTTTTTAATTCACTGGGTTGTTGACATTCTATAATTTTAAAATACAGCATTTTTCTTTGTTGAGAGCAACAAAAGAAGGTAAGAATATTAATTTTCATACTGGAAGAGACACTGACATTTTCAAGTTGAGAAACTCCATTCCAGTCTTTTTATCACAAGAAAAGTAGGATTTTTTTCATGCGCAAAAATACTGCATAGGTAGAGAATAGTTTAAAAAAGAGATGAGAGGAAACAAAAGGATTATAGGCTTTGACTCTAGCCTCCATCTATAGCACAAACAAAACTCAAACATGAGCCTTGCTGACAACCAATAAAACTTCATTAGTGCTCCTTTCATTCACACCTTGCAGTCCTCTGTGCTTCTCTATCTCTTCTCAGAATGGAACAACACACTGACATAACATCCAAAGCAGCATTTCTGAGCTCCTCTGAAGCATCACAAAGCATGTGAGAAAGCCTCTTCTGATACCACAGTCTTGCAGTCAGGCCCACAAGAAGAGGTAACTCAGCAGAGACCTTCCCCTGAACTGCCCATTTCTGGGGCACTTCAGGGGCATGGCCAGACACCATTCCTGAGACAGAAATGTACTGTTGTTCTTCCCATAGCAAGCTCTACACATGCTGCTCCAGCATGTGCTCACAAAAACCTGCATCCTGTTTCTCCAAAATTATGTCAGTTTGTACAAGATCCAGATGCAGGAATCAGGTTTGTTACTGGCGATTTGCTGCTAGAAGTAGCTGAAAGATTATTTTCCTGGACTGGCAGAAATCCTCTATTGTTTTATCTTATCTTATTCAACTCTCATTGACTTCTCTTAATTCACTTTCACAGATATTTAATTTAGCTACTTAAAACATGAGCACTAACTGCTGAAAACCTATGCATGAGATAATACATTAAAGTGTATCAGATAAGAGGGTTTCCAGCTGGGTATGAAATGGTTTTGACTGTCCAATGCACTGGCTAACGATTAACAAAGACTGTAGGAACAGAAACTCTTTCCAGAGATTTGGCAGGAGCACCAAATAGATAGTAAACTTTAATCCAGTTTCTAAATTGTATTTTAAAAACCTCAATATAGGCTAAAAAAGAAAGACAACTCTTTGCATTCAGATATAATAAAAAGGTTAGGAAAAAACTAGTCGGTGATTCTGGCTTGTTGATAAAGTGAAGCTAGAAACAGGTCTAGAAACAATATTGCAGAATTCCCAGAAACAGGCATGAAATCAGACAATATGAATATTGCAAGTGAGTATCTAAATAAAATATAACCAATGAGAATCTGTTCAAAGATCAGATTCTTGTTTCCAAGCAGATGAGCTTTAGAGGGAAAATATTTAATAAGTAAGGTTTCCCTAGATAATAAGAGACACTATGAAATTGAAGTAAGAGACAAAATGGGTGGGAGGGGGGGAGCCAAGTGCTGTGGAACAAGGAGCAGGAATTAAAAAACACTGCTACATAATACCAGAGCATTTAAATAAAACAGAAGATTGAGGGGATAAGGGAGGGAAATTCTGGGAATTCTCCAAAAGCACTTCAAATCCATAAAAAAATGACATGGATGAAAGACATTTTTTAACAGTGTAATGAAGAAGTTGAAGGAACCACACAATAATATTTCACCAAGCTACAAAATCCCAAAAGACTCGTGTAATTATCCAGTTTCCAGAGATGAACAGATGGCACTAGTAACAGAAATGGAAAAGGCAATAGCTGAAATGAAAGTACAAAAATTTGATGCAAACTCTACCAAACAGTAGAGACTCACAGAAACCCCATAAACAAGCTTGTATGTATACACAAGTCACAAATTAAACATGGGCAGAGACGATACACTGGGGAGAAAGGGGCAAGCAAGCGACATGGAAAATAAACCATTCAGTCAATAGCAAATGCCCAAGATGCAAAGAGAATAATAGAAGAAAACTGGTGATGTTTTGTAGAAAACTTAATGGAAAAACCTTATACATAGAATAATTCTGTCAAGGGTTTCAGAAACAAATTCACCTCTCAGTGACTTTGAGACTTCTTACATAAGACATTAATAAAATGCAAAAATAAAAATTAAAGATTTGTCAGCCCCAAGTGAAAAACAAGACAGCAATAAACAAACAGAAAATCAAAAGCCAAAGAGAGAAAATCAACAATTTTTTTTGCATGCTAAAGTCTGTACTAAATAGTGCAAATTAAAACTGTACTGTGTCCAGCTCCAGAATCCTCAACACAAGAAAGACATGGACCTGTTGGAGCAGAACCAGAGAAGTGCCACAAAAATGATCAGAGGGCTGGAACACCTCTCCTGTGAAGAAAGGATGAGAGAATTGGGGTTGTTCAGCCTGGAGAAGACGAGGCTCCGGGGAAGCCTTATTCCAGCATTTCAATACTTAAAGAGGAGCTATAAGAAAGATGGGGACAAACTTTTTAGCAGAGCCTGTAGTGATAGGACAAGGGGTAATGGTTTTAAACTAAAAGAGGGTAGATTTATACTAGATACAAGGAAGAGAGTTTTTATATTGACAGTGTGAAACACTGGCACAGGTTGCCCAGAGAGGTGGTAGAAGCCCCATCCCTGGAAACATTCAAGGTCAGGTTGGATGTGGCTCTGAGCAACCTGATCTAGTTGAAGATGTCCCTGCTCACTGCAGGGGGGTTGGATCAGGTGACCTTTAAAAGTCCCTACTAACCTAAATCATTCTATGATTCTATGAGACTGAGATCTTTATTATAAGCAACAGGTAGACACATAAAAAGGTAAAAATATTGAGATTCCACAGAGGGTGGAAAACTCACAGCTTCCAACTAAAAGGAAGTGCACATATTAACTTACTCGAACTAAACTTAAGACATATAACAAGTAAATGTAAAATTCAATACAAAAGGATGGTTAAGACTCAGTCACAAGTTCAGAAGTGAGAAATCTGTTTATCACTGACCCTGAAGAAGCAGAAGGGCTACTGCAGATACCCACCCTTAGCATTACCTTTGCAATAATCATTAGGATTTTAGACTATCTGGTATTTTCTCAAGACCTCCAAGTATATTCGGCACCTGAGACAACAAATGGAGTAAACTTCTACAGGATACTGCCTCAGCACACTGTAACTTGAATGTTGACAGGAGCTGGAAGCCAGCTACCACATCCTGAAAAATAAAGTGGTGAATGAAAAGGCAATCAGCATACAGCATGAGATCAGCCAGGCAGCGCATAAGTACCGCTCCAGCAAAAGGCAATGAGCTGCTGGATTGCACATCAGCTTCATTATCAACAGATGGTCAAGAAATACTTGGAAAGAACATCTTAAAACAAATATCTGCCTGACAAAAGTCTAGCCAGAATTTTTAAGAGTAGGTAAAAACTAATAGCAAAGGATAATAGACAGTGAAAGAGGTATTCCTTTTTTTTTTTTCCCCCCTCAGTTGATTAGGGGGTTGTGGGAGATGTGAGGTGAATTTTTTTTGTTTTGTTTTAACCAAAAAAACCCTCCAAAAATATCACAATCAAAACAGGTACTTTAGTAAAGTGACTGAGAGATAGCTAGCTAACTACTGAGGCAGAGTGGTCTTGCGATATGAAAACACATCAACTGAAACAAAACATTGAATTCACAATCAAATGGAAAGCACCAGCTGTCCTGCTTAATTGAGAATTTTAAGGCAGGCACTAAAAAGAAACAGGGAAATGAAACAGAGCTACCCAAGTACTCATACTCGTTATTCCATCAGGCTGACCCCACAGAGGGAAGAATTCTTCTCTGTGCCCATAAAGACAAGAACCATAGAGACAAGGTGAGCCAGCTTGAAAGCATTACTTAAAAGGTAGAGTGGATCATCAAGAACAAAAGTGCTGTTAAAAGGCAGAGCCACCGTCAGAAAGAAGGCTATTTCTGAAATGCTAGAATTGCCAAATTCAGCCAAGGATACTTACCCACTAGGATAAGTGGTCATGATACTTGCAGAAGTCAAGCTAGGTGGTAAAGAGATAATGACAACTCATAGCGCTAGCAGCTGGTCATAGAACAAAGCGGATTTTGCTGTAAAATTATATGGATCTATCTCTCTATAACAAGAAACAATATTCAAAATTGAGAATTTAGAGTACTGCTGGTCCCAGTGAAATCTTTACATAAAGAAAAAGAGAAAAACAAAACCAACAAAAAAAAACCCAAACAGCATTTAAATGGAGCAGTATCACAAAATGGCTGTTGTCTTGAAGTGAGTTTGTAGAAATATGTGCATATCACATCACCACCATATCACCATCATATAAGAAGGAAAACCAAAACCTCTACTAAAATCCCAAAGAATGCATTTTTTATATGGAAAGGAAAAAATGCACTTTTGGGTTGAGAAAATCTCCCTCAATAACATGAAAGCCAAACTATTTCAACACATGATATCAAGACAAACGTATATTATCTATGGAGCTCACTGGCTCCAGCATGTCTACAGACAGAAACAACAGTAGGACTGATCATTCAGAAAAAAAGATGATTGCAAAGGTCATCATCTACAGTGCCCAAGAAGTGCAGGCCTGTTAGAAGTACAAACAACACTTTGTCAGCATCAGTCTTTCTCACCGGGACACGTTGCTACATATGTGGACGAGCTTCTTTCTGATTTCCCTTTAGAGTAGAAGGACTGAGAACTTCAGTGAAATACCATTAGTACTTTCAGGTTAAAGATAATTTTATATTGACAAATATGTGATAAAGTCAGCTAATCTACCCTAACACAATGTTATTTGGTTTTAAATTTACTGTCTCAAACAAGTTATACAGGCTCCCCATACAGGGTGCTATGATCTTACATACAGAAACTGGAAACAACTTTCAGGACTTCTTACTTGGTGAGGACAGCAAATGGGGAAGAAGAAACAGGACCAGGACACTGCAATCATGTCTCTTGTCTCACATAGAACAAGTGAGTGTATGGGGTAACTTATTTGTTTGAAATGTTTTTATACACAGGAGATAAAATTTTGCCTGGAATTCAGCATGCTCATTTGGAAGTATTTTCTATCATGCATGCGAGTGTGCGAAGGTACATGAGAAGGGAATCAGTTCCTGATTTCAATCTACTCTCCGGTCTGCTCTTTCATGCTTAGCTGCCTATGCCTCCATACCATTATCTAGGAGTTACTGTAACCTCCCTGTCATGCAGCTAAAAGCAGGTATAAATAATAAGTGAAATATTACTTTCCTCTTTCCATTTATTTATTTTTAGCTTATTCTAGTTAAATATTCCTAGCCTTTTGTAAAATGGATGCTTACAGAGCTTAAGTCAACATAAAAATTTTTAATAAGAAAATAATTCTGATTTTTTCCCTTTCTATTCAAGCAAGCTTTCTAGTCCTACATAATTTACACTTAATATCAAAATATCATCAGATAATCATAACCCAGTCCTCGTTATTTTTGTTATTACTGCAAGGCAGTGTTTCAGTCAGTCTTGCATAATACATTAAAATACATTCAATTTTATTTTTTTCTCCCTCTCAGCCTGATCCAAAATGTGTTAAACTGAAAGAAGAATGCTGGGAATGCTGCAAAGGCTCAAACTCAACATATTGCACCTACACCATAGCACAGCTGAACTATATCACAGCTGCAACACCACAGAAGTATATATGAAGAAGCAGCCATACTTTCTGGAGATTTTCAAGGCACATATATTTTTAGGAAAACAGGTTTGGCAAGTTGGTATCTGATTTGAATTTGTGAAGCTGCAAGAGAAATATTCTACGTGTATAGCTCAAGAGGATGTAGGACTCCTGTTTCATTTTCCACCCATGTTTCATACTTGAACTTCACAAAACTTAAGCTTTAGCTTCTCTCCCCATGAATTGCTCAATAAGGCTAAAAGGAATTTAATATCCAATAACTGAAATTAATCATCATTACACTGTCAGCAGTAGAACACAAAAAAGATGTTATTGAAGATGTTATTAAAAATGTTAGAAATATTTAGACAAGATTAAAAGTCAAAAAGCCAATTCTTGAGTCTGTTGGATGTCAGAATGTTGCTCCAGAGCACAAAGCAGCATTACAAACATCCAACCCTGAGCTTAGTGATGCCATTTTTAATGAGTTAATTAGAGAAATGTTACATACCTATTCATAAAATCTTCCTTCTTCCAGAATGGATTTTTATTAATTAGTTCTCAATAAATAAAATATCATCAGCTTTTATTCTATGATAAATCTTTCAATTGCAACATATTTGCACCCTCCCGTGCTATGTACTGCTATGAGCTGCTAGTAATATTTCCAGAAGGAAAACATAGAACTGTTTCTGTCTCTTCCCAAAGGCCAGAACTGACAAAAATTAAAGAGTGGCATCACCAACAGTTTTTATCTGATCCTATCATTCCTGTGGAAAAGTAAGTGTACAAATAATAATAATGCAAGGCATAACTCAACCCTACTCCTACTTAAGTTCGTAATTTTTTTCCTTTGACTGAAGTAGGAAGACTCTTCGTATGCCAATACACAACCTTAACCTGAGCAGTTGCCTCTATACCTCTCATTACTCATCTGTAACTTCATTTGAGGGGGGAAAGAATGGAGCTGGGGAAGAGAGGGAACAAAACAAAGCTATGGATATTGTCTACCTAGATTTTAGTAAAGCCTTTGACACCATTTCCCACAGAATTCTCCTGAAGAAACTGGCTGCTCATGGCTTGGATTGGTGTACTCTTCACTGGGTAAAAAAACTGGCCGGATGGCTGGGCCCAGAGAGCTGCGGTGAACTGAGTTAAATCCAGTTGGTGGCCAGTCACAAGTGGTGTTCCCCAGGGCTCAGTACTGGGGCCAGTTCTCTTGAATATCTTTATCAATGATCTGGATGAGGGGATCAAGTGCACCCTCAGTAACTTTGCAGATGACACCGAGCTGGGTGGGAGTGTTGATCTACTTGAGGGTAGGAAGGCTCTGCAGAGGGATCTGGACAGGTTGGATCGATGGGCTGAGGCCAATTGTATGAGGCCAAACAAGGCCAAGTGCCGGGTCCTGCACTTGGGTCACAACAACCCCATGCAACACTACAGGCTTGGAGAGGAGTGGCTGGAGAGCTGCCCAGCAGAAAAGGACCTGGGGGTGGTTAACAGTTGGACCTGACAATCTTAAAGGTTTACCAACCAAAACAATAAAAATCAAACAGGCCATGAACCCCAAAAAATGAGTCACAATCCATACATCATAGTTTAGGGACTGTCAGTGTTTTCTCTGGCCATGATAAGCAGTCTACAGTTTACAGGTGCCTGTTACACAGCAGAATTTCTAAGTTTGTTATTTCCACATAGCCACATGACTGGCACACAAGTTGGGGCCAATGACAATTCTTCCATGCAAAAAGCTTGTGAAGAAGTAGTCTAAAGGAGCAAGGTTTTACAGAGAACTATTTTATCAAAATAATTTCTCTTTCAAAATATTCCTCTACTTTGTAGCCAGAGACTACTAAAGCAAACAGCCTTACAGTCCTTCCAGAGAACTATTTGGTAAAGCAAAAAAACTCTACAAAGAAGCAGCAAAAAGTATAAATGTGATAAAGCAAAGCATTGATTTCCAGTCCACTAAATTGCTCCTTTCAAAGGCATTTACCTCCTTACACTGGCTAGATGGGGAGATTAAGTTCCTGTGCTTTCCTTGCCTAAAAATAGCTGATGCAGAAATCCTCTTTTCAGAGCTCCTTATCTCCAGTATACCCATCTTAGAGTAGTACTGATAAGTCCTTGCTCAAGTAGATTGCCTTCAATAGCTCATAAATTAATTTTCTTTCCTATTTAATATTCAACACATTTTCTGCTAACAAAGCTTTAAGAGCTTCCTGGAGTTTCATATTTCCGTCTCTGCAGTAAAGGCTTCTGAGAATCTGGTCAAGACCTCACTGCCAGCACAGAATCACAGCAATAGTAATATTTATTTTACAAGGTTATTCAATTAGTGACACGGTAATCTGCTTTAAACTATTGTTTAAGGGCAATTCTGACAGTGTTGACATTGCCTAGCCACAACTCCATTAAGCAAAGCTGAGAAGGACATATAAATGCACATTTGGGGGGAGATGATAAACAGAGAAAGGTTTTGTTTTGTTTTTGCTACTGTGTTTTCATAGACTTTTCAGTACTTAGTGTGAATCTTACTCCAATAGCTCCTTTTTAGGGGAATTTTTTAAAACCTGGTGCCTTAATGAGCTAAATTTTATCTTCAAAGCAGGAGACCCACTCATGCTTTAAGTTACATGAGGTATAAAAGCACAACCCAGGAGAAATTAAACTCAGCTTCAGAACTACGTGAACTTGGACATTACTGAAATTAAGGTGGTAATTTCAGGCTCTGAACAATATAAAAAAATGCACAGCTTAATGATCGATATACAGGGAAGTCTCTCATTTGGGAACATTATGAACATCTCTGCTACTGCCCCCCACCCTCCAGCTAAACTGTTGGGAATCATTTTGATTTTATTGCTTCAAATAACAGGAATTTCAGGTCAAAACTTTTCTATATTTACTAGAGGGCATTTTAGAGACTCAAAAGATACTCAGTGCCTGTTCTTAAAGGTTAGCTGAAAGATGTTGCCTATTAAACACCTAGAAGAAAATATCCATCTTGAGGTTAATACAAGCTGTGATTAAAATCTTCACATTCTCTTTGCTTTTTTTCTTCTCTTGATAATACAATATGTTTAAAATAGAGATGGACTGAAATTATAATGCCAAAAAAAAAAAAAAAAAAAAAAAGAGAAGAGCATAGAAATGTATAAAAGATGTACTAGAAACTACTACCATGCCGTCAATGAGAAACTGCAGAGGACGTGAACTTAATTTTCTTCTCTTTGCAGCTCACCTACAGACACGTCACAATTGTCCCAATACTTCTCTGAGCAGGTAGCACAGGCTGCTCAGTGCAGCTCCTGCCTTACATCAATGTGCCTTCCCCCAAAGAATTCATCACCACCAGTTCAACTAGTTAACCTTCCCTATTTAGAGTGAAATTGTCACACCAAAACTTGCAGGTAACAATCATCATAGACTTGCCAATAGCAGGTCAAGCACTTTTTACAAGAACATTAGTTTACAAGACTAACAATTGCTTGTGAACATAGAAACAAAATAAAAAGAGAAATATGACCTGACCAGCTTGTGAAGGACTTGCAATCTCTCCAGAACAGGAACAGGCAGCCCAGAGGAACATTTTCTGGCAGCAGAGCCACTCACTTCAGAAAGAGGGTCAGAGAAAGAGAGGAACAAGTCCTGGTTGAAAAGAATTTTTATACAGCTGAACCCAGAAAAGCTACAGGGTCTACATGGGGCTGGAACAGGCAACCAGAAGAAGAGACTTTCAGATTCTCCTCCAGTACATGGGCATAAATTTACTGCTTAATCTTAGACTAACCAACTCATTACTTGTGTGTTTATAGCTGCCACCTGGAATTATAGAATCACTGAATCATTTGGGTTGGAAAGGACGTTTAAAGGTCATCTAGTCCAACCCCCTTGCAATGAGCAGGGACATCTTCAAACAGATCAGGTTGCTCAGAGCCACATCCAACCTGACCTTGGATGTTTCCAGGGATGGGGCTTCTACCACCTCTCTGGGCAACCTGTGCCAGTGCTTCACACTGTCAATATAAAAACTTCCTTCCTTGTATCTAGTATAAATCTACCCTCTTTTAGTTTAAAACCATTACCCCTTGTCCTATCAGTACAGGCCCTGCTAAAAAGCTCCTCTTTAAATATTGAAATTCTGGAATAAGGCCTCCCCAGAGCCTTATCTTCTCCAGGCTGAACAACCTCAATCATCCTTTCTTCACAGGAGAGGTGTTCCAGCCCTCTGATCATTAGTGTGTCACTCCTCTGGGTCTGCTCCAACAGACCCATATCTTTCTTGTGCTGAGGACTCCAGAACTGGACACAGCACTCCAGGTGGGGTCTCACCAGAGCAGATTAGAGGGGCAGAATCACCTCCCCTAATCTGCTGGCCACACTTCTCTTGATGCAGCCCAGGATATAGTTGGGCTTCTGGGCTGCAAGTGCACATTGCCAGCTCATGTCCAGCTTTTCATCCATCAGTACCCCCAAGTCCTTCTCCGCTGGGCTGCTCTCAATGTCTTCATACCCCAGCCCGTATTGATACCAGGGATTGTCCCAGCACAGGTGCAGGGCCTTGCACTTGGCCTTGTTGAACCTCAAGAGGTTTACATGGTCCCACTTCTCAAATCCATCCAGGTCCCTCTGGTGGCACCCTATCCCTTAGGTGTATCAACCACACCACTCAGCTTAATGCAATCATCAAACTTGCTGAGGGTGCACTCGATCCCACTGCCTATGTCATTGATGAAGATATTAAACAGTACTGGGAGCTGGATAACAGCACACAGTTATTGTGCCTCACAAATACAGTCAGGCTTAATTGCTAACATTCGCAAAGTGCAGAGATAAAGTTCAGAGGAAAAGGTTCACTACCACTCAGTACATACAGATGGAGAGGAGAGATAACATGTTAACTCTGTTTGCTCAAGTGGTGCAATAGAATTCAATTCTACAACTGCAAACAAATGAAATGAAGAGTTACGGTAACGCAGACATGCAGGTACATACACTTTCTTTCAGCCCTGATGCTATCAGCTGTTTGTGCAATACAAAGACACCACGTTCATAGCCTTACAGCTCAATTTCATCTTCACAGTATGCACAAACGTGGGTAGTGTGTCTTGTAAACATCTTAAACTGCACACAGTGGGAAAAGGACTAAGATGCTGCATAATTTTTCCCTTCTACTGCAGTGAAGGCAGCATACAGAAGGCAGGATAAACAAAAATATCTGTACACGCGCATAAGGAAATCACAAGACAATTTTAAGCTTAATACATTCTTTAGAATTTTTTTTCTTTTTGCTAACGTACCACCTGTTGTTCAGGCATTGTGTCACCAGATGGCATGAGCACAGTTCTCACAATGAAGTGCTGTGCTGCCATCAATGACATTTAGCAGAAGTGGTAGGGTCCCCTATAGCATCAGACAGAAAATAGCCCTAGAAGCTCAGTCACACTGCAAGACAGTCACAGCTGATGAATCAGAACTGGAGAGAGCTGAGCAGGAAGCTCATATTCCCCTTGCAGTTCTCATGACCTCTTCACCTACCATACAGGGATTATAGCCAGGCTCACGTCGCAGATACAGCTGCTGTGCTTAGGGCAAAGGGCATCTGGCATCCTCCCACCTTGAACCACATAACCTATGAGAGAGGCAGCTATTTCCTCGTAGTCAGAGTCCACTGGCTGACAAACATACGTGACCTATTCCCGCAGAATTACAGGACGGTGAAATGACTAGATGAGGAAGAAAGGCTCATCTTCTACTTTAATGGCACATCAGTCTGAGGAGACAGAGATCTATAAACAGATAACCACTGTGAGAAATTAGTTGAGAATCCAGCCTCAGGTGTGCCATTCTCCATATGTCCTGGTTTTAACTCTGTCCTAGCAAACCCAGGACACCACATCTTCCTGGAATAAACTTTTAAGGGATAGGAAGAAAAAAATAGAAAAAAAAAAAAAAAGGCAAGAAATACTGAAGTATCGAGAATGATAAAAAAAGCTTCAGGCCAATTTTCCCCGCTTACTTTCTTATTTGAGAATGTTTCAAGAAAATTATTTTTCCTTAGGAGAGGAGAGAGAGCTGACTCTTGGCTTTCCCCAGCTGTACATTATTACTTGAGAGCAAATGCAGCACGTCTGTTTAAGTGTGCTCTTACATAAACTTGCTTTTATTTGCTTGCTTGCTTGCTTATCTGTTTTTCATACATGCAATATCCTTTATGCAAATGAAATAAGAAAAAATAAAAAAGCCCACAGCTAGGCTTTTAACAGTTATACTCCCTTTGCAATCTGAAAAGCTCATGCAAGATTTGGAAGAATTGAGTCCTAATATTAAAAATATATTGGTCTGTAAATTGCTTTAAAATACAAATAACTCATTTAAATAGAGATCAAGGAGAGGGTGATTATCTGTTCTGACCCATCACTTAACTCAGACCACATCATCTTCCTGGATCATATTTCCCCTCAACATCCTCTGCTACAGTTAAACAAGAAACCTGCACTCTCCTGTTCAAATTCCTGCTCTGTGAGATTACCGTTCCCATAGAGGGGCCTGATTTTACCTGGATTTTTCCAGTCAAAAGCATCCTCCTAGAAGAGCCACCCAAAGGCATATACTTGCACAAAGCTTATGCATTTGACAAACTGATGGGTGTTCCCATAAAAATGTAACCAAGAAGTTCTTCTACTTATTGTTATGGTTGAGACATACAAATTCAGGCACCTTCATGCCTGAATGAAGCTGTATATCAGCTCTGAACAGAACTGGTGGAGAGGCAGGCACCAGAGCCTAGGGAGAACTCCACTGACCAGCACTCAGGAGCCCACTCCAGGATCTTCACACTCCCTTGACTTGATTACCTAACACTTTGCTGACTGTAACAGGAGCTCAGTCATCTAGCACCTACCCTGAGGCCTAATTTCAGGTTTCAGGCTCTGGCTGAAACACATACATGTTGCATCAAACCAGAAAACTGTTAGCATTTCAGTCACTCAAATTACAGGAAACAAAATGTGATTTAAGCAACACCTTGATAGACTTGGGTAAATCCCTCAAGGCTGACATACAGAGCGCAGTTGCAATTTGTATTAGTATTATATATTAGTTCCTGCTAATTCTTATCTGAAGTCCTTACTAA
This sequence comes from Antrostomus carolinensis, assembly GCF_000700745.2. NCBI lineage: Eukaryota > Metazoa > Chordata > Aves > Caprimulgiformes > Caprimulgidae > Antrostomus > Antrostomus carolinensis. The sequence continues at coordinate 45,283 of NW_010297380.1, read as the reverse complement.
AGTTTGCACAATTTCTTTTCTCCTCTTATTCAAGCAAGGAGAGAGAAAAAAGGGTTAAAAAAACAGACCATGCTAAAGAAAGAGAATTCTGTATGTGCTTCTGAAAAAAATAAAAGAAAACAAAAGAAAAAAAAAAAGAAAGGCACTGCTGGAAGAATGAAGATAGCTCATCTGAGGAGTAGCTTCAACTCCAGAAGACACTTGTTTCTTCACACGCAACTTCCTCCAGGCAAGGCCTTTGATGGTTCTAGTGCTGCAGCACGAGTGCAACATGAGTCTATGCAGCTATCTGAAAGCTGCTACAAAACCAGTATTATTTGGTGCTGATATACACCATAGTGTAGGAAATAGTTGCTTGGAAAGCAAAAACTTCCTAGGTAGAGTTTGTGCCAGACACCACTTTCTCGTCCAGGAGAAATCTCATACAAGCCATTAGAGGGACTCCCTGAATTCAGAGAATTCCTTTGTTGCACCATTACTAAAAACTTCTTCTTTTCAGACATATATTTTATGCATGAGAATATGCTGGCCTTCCACAATTAATAAGCTCTTTCTCAAAGTTAGACACCTAAAACGATGCTACAAAAAAAGCCCCTTCCCTCTTGGCATTTCTGAGGTTTGCCACAGCTAGAACCTCAACAGGAGACACTCACCTTTTGGATGCCTCATCAACATCTCACTTGACCAGTGTCGAGCACATCAGATGTTACAGATGGAAGACGTTTCCTTTCAGTTTAAGTAATAGGCTCTTTGGTGGAGTTTTACAGATTTTTCTTGGATTATGGAGGATATATTGAGCTGTAGCCCTATATGTAGCACTGAACTGAATCAGAATGGAATCCATTCTGAGATCATTTACCAGATTCATGATTTATAATTAATAATTATTAATTTTAAAATATTTACCTTCATTAACCAGTTTCCTGTTACTGCAAAGGTCTTCATGTAAATCAAGGGTTAAGGGTTAAAGTTATTTTATTCCAACATAGATCTTTTACCTTTATATTTAGAAAAAGATCTAATAATCCAGTGTTCTGTTCTGACTAAAGTTGTCATTACATTAGAAC
>NW_010297380.1:20767-44194 GCF_000700745.2 Antrostomus carolinensis | reverse complement strand
GAAAGAGTTCAGATTGTATTCAACAGTAGAATAATCAATGAACTTCTCAAGTTGAGCACTGTCAAAAAGCTCAAAGAGTCACTTTCTGTATTACTTCCCTACTGCAAGCACTTTTTTTTCTTTTTTTTTTTTAAATGGGGGCAGGGACACAGACGGACACATTTGACATCCAAAGGCATTTAAAGAAGTTCAGTTCCATAATTTGACTGTAGCAGAAAACTTCAGTACAGACTTTGTGAATACTTTCACTATAGAATATATAAGTGAAATGTCCTGTTGCCACCTATAAATGATGTACCGATTGCAGCGGGGCTGAGGGGGAGGGAGAATTCAGTTAAAGTGCATATGGTAGGAAGGTATCATTAAGATTTACACAAGTTAAATTTGTAATTTAGTAAATTTTTGTCAATGCTTTTCCTCTTCTAGGAAAACAACCAGAAGAAATCAAAGTATGAACATTCACTCAGCTGACATATAGAAGATCTCTAGACAGATTAATGATTATACTTCTATTTACCTATACAGTTATTAACACATACACTTATTTCTTTGGCCTTAGGAATTCTGAGTTCTGATAGACTAAAACAAAAAAGTAGGATTGTAAAAAAAAAAAAAAAAGTGACAAGATTTTGAAGGAGTTAATCTGAAAATCCATTAAGAGAGAAAGCAAATGTAATGTCCATAGGCACATTTCCAAAGATCATTAAAATTACTGGACACTCACTATTGAATGAAGTGAGCCGCAACTCATTTCACTAGATGAATATTGATCTGCTATTATATAGCAAACAGCCATAAACAGAATTGCTTAGGTTTGAAAACTCTTAAAATGCCCCTAAATATTCTCCAGGAGGCATGTGGTAAAATAGCACTCATGGTGAGCATGGACATACTGGAGAGGCCAGCAAAGGACACCACAGACAACTGGAGCACTGACATATGAGGAGAGGCTGAGAGAGCTGGGACTGCTCAGGCTGGAGAAGAGAAGGTTCAGAGGGATCTTACACTGCGTGTAAGTACCTGATGGAGGAGCAGGGGAGAAGATGGAGACAGTTTCTTCTCAGTGGTGCCCAGTGACAGGACAAGAGTCAAGAAAGGGCACAGACTGTAACACAGGAAATTCTGTTTACATATAAAAATGCTTTCTTACTGTGAGGATGGTTAAACACTAAAACAGGTTGCCCAGAGAGCTTGTGGAGGCTCTGTTCTTGGAGACACTCAAAACCTGAGTAGACAGGGCCTAAGAAACCTTCTCTGGCTTCTAACTTCTTAGGAAGTTGGACTGGGCAATCTCCAGAGGTTGCTTTTAATCTCAATGATGATACAATTGTCACGCCTATACAAACAATATAGACTGACCTCACATTAATACTGAGGAAGGATAGTTTTCCAACAAAGCAAAGTACATAACTGAAGAAAATTTAAAGTTCTACCACTTCCACAGAGAGACATTTACATCTGTTGATGCAACTGCTTTGTTCTGGATTTTTGTTTGGGTTTTCATGTGTACTGTAATTGAGGGATTTTGAAATTTTTGTTTCTGCTTCCACTATAATTTTAAATTTTAAACTCTGTTAATTTCCAAGTTTTAAGGAAGTTAAATAAAAATGAAATCTTCAGCTTTCCATGACACGTTTTAGCCTTAACTTTAAGCTGTTCTAACACAACAGTTTAAAATATGTTCTCAGCTTCAGAAGAGTGGTACAATGATCATTCCTCACTTTGTTTTTTGAATATTAAATATAACCAGTGACAATGCATAAGCAAACTGCAGCAATAAACCCAGAACTTAAAAGTCAAGCTACTTGGCACTGTGGAAGCATGAATCCTCTTACAATGACAGGAAAATGAAATTTTAAACAGCATATTGTAATCAATTTTGGAAAAAAAAATGCAAATTAGCAACTTTACAATAATTTTATATTTGAGAACAACTTGTGTTCATACCTGGAAAGGCCCACTGCTTTTATAGCTATTTCTAACAGTACATAAGCTTTCTTTTAATTCAGAAGGACAGTTTCATCAGGCCCCAGGGCCCTGCAGTGCATTAAGTAAAGCATTTAACACAAGTATTCTCATCAGTATAGTGAATGAATCACCAACAGAACTTAAAATTACAAGCTACATCTTCCTTTGCCTGTGTACCTTCAAAATGCCTACAGTTCTTGTTTTATACACAAAAGAAATATTTTTAGATTACTCTATAGTTATCTACTGAATATATATAGACAGTACATAAAAGTATACTAACTTTGTATAAATCAAGATTTTATGATTTATTGCCATTTGTTTACAATTTTTGTGGGGGATTTTTGGTGTAGCTTGACCTGAAACCATTAGACATATCTACATACGGGGTTTTTTTCAAGATTCAACTCTTTTATCACACAGTGATCAATTCTCTACATTCATCTTTTGTAGCTCTGTTCAATTCCAGTTTTCCAGAGTTCATGAGTACCAATACTATTGAAAAAGTACAAGTTCAAGCACAGCTACACAAACAGACAAACTAGACAGAATATTGTAGATAAGGCTACTTTTTTTTTTTCCTTTTATATATATATATATATAAATTTGTTTAAACCAGGCACAGAGAACTTTGGAACGCACAATACTGAAAGCCACCTATGATAATCTTAGAAGGTTAGGTGTTTGCAAATTCCACAGTCAAGCATTCATCCCTACAGCTTTAACAATGAATACACAGATCTTCATTTCCTCAGCACTTCAAGTGAATTGTACCTTAAACACAGTGGTTCTAAAACTGTACCATATATACCAGAGTAAGACTACAGATGAGCTAATTAAGTGCCACCATGTTCTATTCAACTGTGTGCTTTACTTCACAACAGAGCTGACTTGCTCAAAGGCCAGTCTCACAACAGTGAAAAAACATGCACAACTGAACTGAGAGCAGGCAATGGCAGGGCACTTTGGTACAGCCCAGAGGTTCATCGTGGAACATGACAGTAAAAAGTACTGGCCACAACAATCAGAGAACCAGTACTTACATAACTTAAGGAAAACTGCATTACCAAACTGCAATTTTACATGAAGTTCAAAGCACAAACTTTTTCCAATATTTCCAATTTGCCAGAAAGCTCTGAAGAACATATCCCCCCCCCCCCAAACTTTAAAGATGTATAATTCTGCACACTCAATTCCACATTAAAACACAAAATAAGCACTCGTTTTTCAGCCACCTGTGAATTTAACAAAAAACCCTCACAATTTAAGATTAGCAATTGCATTTCCAATCTACAGCTCCATGTATTCTTAATAACATGTCTTGTTAAAGAAATTCTTTCAAAACATACGTACAATATATACTGTGGGTAAAAGACACCGTGAACAAATTAATCCCATTCTCTCTAACAAATACCTAGTGATTATGTGCAGTGTTTTAATGCTGATGTTAAAAATTACATTATTCCTGTTCTTCCAGTCCCATTCTACCTCTAACAAGAATTAGAACTTCAAAAGTGCACAAACAACATGGACTGTGAACAGTATAAATTAGTGCTTGTTCCACATAGGTGCTGCTATAGGTCCCTGAGGAGCCCTTTCAACAGTCACAAATTCATCAGGGTTGTCAAAAGCTTCATAGTGGATTAATAAATCTTGAATAGCACACTCCTCGATCTGCAAGGAAAAAAGAACATCTATGTCAGTGTCAGATCTACAGTTACACCAGTAGCACAGTTATGAACTTGCTTTACCGGTCCTGAATGCCTGTCTGCTACAGACCTCCTCATCGGGAAGAGGTAGTAGATGAGGCTTTCTTCAGACAACTTGAAGAAATCTCATGTTTGCAGGACCTGCTGCTCATGGGAAACTTGAGCTACCCTGATATCTGCTGGAAAGGCAACACAGCAGGGCACGAGCACTCCAGGAGGTTTGCATTGGTGGAAAACTTCCTAACACAGATGATCAAGAAGCTGACAAAGGGAGCCATTCTACTGGATCTCATACTTACAAACAAAGAAGGACTGGTCAGGGGTGAGAAGGTCGAGGGCAGTCTTGGCTACAATCACCATGAGATAGAGGAGTTCAGGATCCTGAGAGATGGGATCAAGACACATAGCAGGATAACAACATGGGACTTCAGAAGAGAAGACTATGATCTGTTCAGGGACCTGCTTAGAAAAAAATCATGGGATATGGCCCTGGAAAGAAGAGGGGTCCAGGACAGCTGGTTGATTTTAAGGACAACCTCCTCCAAGCTCAAGAATGGTCCATGCCAAGCAAGAGTGGCAGGAGGCCTGCATGGATGAAAAAAGAGCCCCTAACAAAACTCAAACAAAAAGGAAGCATACAAGAAGTGGAAGCAGAAAAAGGTGATCCAGAAGGAAAATATAGACACTGTCTGAGCACTCAGGAACAGAACTAGCAAAGTCAAAGTCCATCTGGAGTTGAATCTGGCAAGGGACATGAAGGGCGAGAAGAAAGGCTTCTATAGCAGCAAAAAGACAACATGAGCCCACTGCTGAATGACACGGGACATGGAAAAGGCTGGGGAACTAACAGCCACCTTCATCTTGGTCCTTAGTGTTAAGATCAGCTTTCAGCAATCCCATGCCCCTGAGATCAGAGCTGGCCAATATAACCGCAAGCCCACTCTCAAAAAAAAAAAAAAAAAAATCTTTGAAAGGATGTAGCAACAAGGGTTGGTTCTTGAGGACTGGAAGGAAGTAAATGTCATTGCTACCTTCAAGAAGGGCAAGGAGGATCTGGGTGACTACTTACCAGTCACCCTCATCTTCATCCCTAGGAAAGTGGTAGAGCTTAAGTACAGACTAAGAGCTTAAGTGGACAAGCTTAAGTACGTAAAATATAAATGGACAGTGAGACAGACTGAAAACTGGCTGAACTGTTGATCACAAAAGCTTGTGATCAGTAGCACAAAGTCCAGCTAGAGGCCACTCGCTAGCACCAATACTGAGCCTGAGATTAGGGCCAGTACTGTTTAGTATCTTTGTTAATCACCCACATGATGGGACAGAGTGCACCCTCTGCAAGGTTGTAGACAATACAAAATTGGAAGGTGTGGCTGGTAGGCCAGATGATTGTGCTTCCAATTAGAGGGACCCAGACACATTGGAGAAATGGGCTAAGAGGTATCTCATGAAGTTCAACAAAGGCAAATGTGAAGTTCAGCCCCTGAAGAATAAACGCAAGCACCAGCACACACTGGGGGCCACCAGGCTGTAAAGTAGCTTAGCATAAAAGGATCTGGGATCCTGGTGGACAAGATGACTATTAATGAGCAATGTGCTCATGTGGCAAAGAAGAGTGACAGCCTCCTGTGCTCTGTGAGGGCCAGCTTTGCCAGTAGATTGAGATGGGTGATCCTTCCCCTCTACTCAGCACTGGTGAGACACATTTGGAGTGCTGGGTCCACTTCTGGACTCGCCAGTACAAGAGAGACATGGACATACTGGAGACAGTCCAGTGAAGGAATAAAAAAAAATGATAAAGAGCTTGGAGCATCTGACATATGAGGAGAAGCTAAGAATGCTGGAGTTGTTTAGCATGGAGAACAGAAGGCTTAGGGAGATCTCCAAGTGTATAAATATCTGACGGGAGATACACGACTGAGCCACACTCTTCTCACTTGTGCCCCGTGACAGGAGAAGACGCAATGGTCGCAGACTGATATACGGAAAATTGCATTTAAATATAAAAATCTTTTTTACTGAGAGGGTGGTCAAACACTGGAATAGGTTTCCCAGAGAGGCCATGGAGTCTCCACCTTTGTAGATATTCAAAAGCTGCCTGGACATGGCTTTGAGCAACCTGCTCTAACTGACCCTGCTCTGAGCAGAGGTCTGGATACACAATTTCTAGAGTTTCCTTCCAACCTCAACCATTCTCTGATGCTCTGAATGCACTAATCATGGACTCAGTGGTCAATTTGACTTTAATATAGGCCTACCTTATAAAATAGCAACGTGAAGTTATTATTAAACAATATTTAATATAATTATGTAAATGATATTAAGTGTACCAATACATAATTAATCCTAAAAACTGATTTCTGAAACAGTCATTGGAAACTCCTTGTGTTACTTCACAGCTGCAGTAACTTAGCACTTTACCTGGATCAAAGCCAAAGGTTTTTCTCTGCTTCTTATAAGAGCAGCTTCTTGCTGGAGCTCTTCCTCTACAATAGCTGAAAACATGACAGGTGCCATCACAGGAGAGCTAATTGGTGATGCTGATAACCAAGGACTGCAAAAAAAAAAAAAAAAAACCAAACCAAAAAACAAATGACGTTACAAGGCAAGACCAAGAACAAGATCAGCACAACGCACAGAAAACAAGCTCCAGAATCTAAGCCACTATCAAACTTACTTCTGACTCTCAAGTTGTGGAGAATCCAGAACATGGTCTTCCAGACTTGGACTACTTCTAGTGGTGCACCTGGGAAAAGGTAGGAAAGGAAAGTGACAATCACTGACAGAGCATTCTTCTACACCTTACTGTGAAGTACAAATATATAGTAGGCAATTAAAAATGTGCAAGGTTTTTCCAGAAGAAAGCATTAGGATGTCATGCTGAATTAGTCTTTAAGTGTGACACTATGACTAGAGGAGACACTGATGTTCATTTCTGACTACCAGAACTTAATGGATTTTCAGCTTGACCATTAATTCTGACATTTCCTTACATTTGGAATTTGCACAAGGGTTTTACATGTAAAATAGTCAACCGAGTCATGCACTAACAGCATTGACTACAGATTTTTGCAATTAATATTAAAATAATATGTCTTCAAGATTAAAAAAAAAAAACAACAAACCAAAAACAAAACAAAAAAAAAAAATCCCACAAACAACTATCCTGTATTCAAATTAAGCATTTCATGTGAAAAAAACAGTGCTACAATAGCACTAGTAAATTATTTCCTCAAGTGTAAGCCCAGAAATTATGGACTTTCAGTACAAAACCTGCAACCATCTCCCACATTCACGAGAATAGCATAAAACTAGAATTAACAGAATTGAAAAAAGAAAAAAAAAATCCTGAAATACCAATAGTTCCCAAATGGAAGATATTTTATTTAGTTGCAAAATGTTAACCTTTCAACAAAAAGAAGTCACATTTAGTATATTGTATGCCTTCAGAGACAAGTATATTTGTCAGAAAAATCCTACATCAGTAGGAAGGGAGGGACCCATTCTTGTGATTTAATACCTATCTTTGGCAACTTTTGAGATTTCCAGAACTCTTAAGAGTGTTACAGCATACTGTGAAATGCTAGCAGACTTTTTGAATTATTACATGGGATTGTGAAAAACTCTAAGGGTGTTGGTATTTCAATAAATCAGTTTCAATTTTCTTTAAGGATTTGGTAATCCTCTGTAAGTGGCCACAAACTCTTGGAAAAGAGGAAAAATCTATAGAAAGCTAAGAGAATTCCAGTAACTGCTAAGTTCTCTGCCTAGAATATTTTCCCCAGAACACAATTCCAAAGACAACAAGAACCATGACTCCTACTGCTAAGCAATGAGGGCAAGGTCTCAAAAAATATGAAATGAAACATTAATCATCAAAAATGTCATTTAAATGAACCATGCCCAGCTTTTTCTGACAAAATATAATTCTGCCCACCAAACAGCCAATTACTCAAAGAATAGAATGAACAGAAATTTAACTGCTCAGAGAAAAATATACATGTATCTGCAGCAACAGCTGCCAGGGCATAACACTGGACTTTAAAAGAGGCTTTCTACAGTGTCACTCCCTTGAATCAAACGCAGCAGATATACGTTCTGCCAGGTCGTATTGCTTCTGTGTTTCCACCAGGAAAGCACAGCTCATGCTAGTCAAGACGATCTTTCCCCTCCATTTTCAGTAATGGTGATCATATCAGACACTGGCAGGACAGCCAGTGGCATACTCCATGGAAAGGAAACCAAAAAGGTGTGGTACTTTCCAAACTGGACATTTCTAGATAACTGCTATTCCAGAGCTTTGAAAGAACTGACACATGAAACAACAGCTCCATGGCAAGAGTGGTGAAACCTGCTGTACCATTCTCCAGATTATCTATATAGGTGCACTTCCTTTATTTTGACCTCAGTAATACACCATGCTTTTTCCATAAGCGTTGAAGAATAGTTAAAAATGGAAAAAAGGTAATAAATCAGTATCTTGTACATTGTTTTTCCAGATTTATCTTTGTTAAAAATGGCAGGTTAGACAATTCTATTTTATTTAAGAAAGGTATCGAGTTATGCCAGCCAAGCGTGATAAAAGAATATGGGAATTCTGTAAGACACTGAGTCAACTACCACATAACATTTTTTTTTTCAAATAAGTTTCTCATATCTCTCATACCTCACTAACTCCTTACTCACTTTACAGTTGGGTTAATTATTATTTTAGAGAATAAGTTAACTAAAAGAAAAATAACTAAGTTAACGTTGGTGGACACAATAAGCAGCAAAGATCAAACCAGTAGACAATGGTAAGAGATGCTACTAATTAAGCAAAGGATAAAAATGAACAGTATGACTGTGGAACGAAGCAATGGGAGAGCAGATTCAAAAGTACAAAACAAAAGAAGTGAAGGCTGTAGTAGCTATAAAGTGGGAATTTTCCAGCTTGAAGAGAAAAAGAAGAATCTGGGGTGTACTGACCATGATAACGAATCAGAAGCATGTGGTTGGGTAAAAAACAAAGTTGTTTCCCTTTAAAACAAATACTTTTGCCAACATACACCACACTGGACAAAGCTTATTTGGACAAGCTTTCAGTTTTGGTCTCCTATGTTCAAGTAAGAATAATCTAAACTGTCATAGATGCAGAGAAGAATAACTGATATTGAGTCTTCCACTGATCATCTGAGAAAAGATTAAAGACTACCTCTAACCTGGCAAAGGAAAGAACTAGAGAGAATGACTACACTTCATACAGACAGTATCTGGACTGAATTTTGATATACAAGGACAGCTCCTCCAAACACAAAACCAGATCCTTTCAATGTGTCTTAAGTCAAACAAGCATGGCAGAAGGTTGGCAGGATTGAAAAGGCAAATCTCAATGGACTCCAAATTCAAAAAGGACATAAATGAACAGTGGTAGTGGGGACAGTCTACACCAAAGGAAATAGAAATACTACTTCTGTGTACTGGGACAGAGTTGTAAGAGCAAATCCCCAGCTGGAGCTGAAACAACTGAGGGGTGTGCAGGATAAAAGAAAGGGTTTCCGTATTAGCAAGAAGAAAAACAAACTAAACAACCACAGGTGCTTCCTGATGACTAGAAAAAGCTAAACATTATACTCCTTTTCAAGAAGGAGGATACAGGGAACTACAGACTGATCAGTCTCACCTTACTCCTGAGGAAGGTTGTGGAGCAAACCCTTCTGGAGGTAATCTCTAAGTACATGTGGGAGAAGAAGACAAATGGGAACAGCCAGCATGGATTTATGACACAAGGCAAATTGTATCTGACCAACCTGATTGCCTTCTGTGACAGGATGACAGGCGCTGGCAGTGGATATCATGTTCCTTGGCTTCAGCAAGGCCTTTGACATTTTCTGTTGCCATATTCTTATACTCAGTCTGAAATACGTAGTGAGTAGGAAAACGGGCTGTATTGAAGGGCTTCAGGGGTTGCGGATTAGCTGTACAAAGTCCAACTGGAAACCAAGTACTAGTGGTGATCCTCAGGGAATGATACTGGGACCAGTCCTGTTTAGCAACTTTGGCAGAACAGAGTACACTCTCAAGAAAGGCCATAGATGGATGGGGAGAGTGCAACAGTCCACATTCTGGGTGCCAGGCTGCCATTCAGAAGACCCTCAAGAGGCTGGAGAAATGTGCAAACAAGAACTGAAGAATTTCAAAAGCAAGTGTAAAGTCCTATATTTGGAAAAGAACAGCCTCACACAGCAGTTCGTGCCAGGGGCTGACTGGCTAAAGAGCAGCTCTGCAGAGTCCTGGCAGCAGCAAGTCAAAGATGAATCGGCACGTGCCCTTGCAGCAAAGGCAGCCAACTGCATGCTGCGCTGTACGAGCAAGAGTGTAGCCAGGCAGTCAAAGGAAGCGATTCTTTCCTTCTATGCTGGGTTCTTTAGTCTACATACAGAGTATCATACCCAGTTTTGGGCTCCTTAATACAAGAGGGATGCTATCAGGCTGGAATAAGTCCAGTGGAGGGTCACCAAGATTAGGGGCTGGAACACACAACAGGAAGAACTGTGCTTTGTTGATTCTAAAAGAAAGCGGCAAAAGGGGAGATCTCACAGCTGTCTTCAACTACCTAACTGCAGAGTACAGAAAAGGTGCAGCAAGAATCTTCTTAGACTTGCACAGCGACAGAGTAAGAGGCAACACACAGAAGCTGCAAAACAGGAAATCCTAGTTAGACATAAGGAAAAAAAAATCCCACTATGGGGATGATCATACACTGGAACACGTTGCCCAGAAAGACTGGGGTATCTTCATACTTGGAAGCAGTCACAGCTCAACTGGACCAGACTGAGCATTGTGATCTAGTTTGACTTCTTTTGAGCAGGCAGCTGAACTAGACCATCTAAATTATTCTATGATTTCAACAGCAGGGAACTACTTTTTAGCTGAATCTAGATAAATCAGCTTCCAGCTTTTACTGTACTTAAGAAAGATAATAACATAATAAAAACCAGAAAAGAACCAGAGAAAAGGAAGGAAGTGGAAGAGGAGACAAAGACAGTTTTTTGCTTGCTGGTTTGTTTCATTAAGAGCAAGTTTGTACAACTTATGAAATGCCTTTATTCTGGTGTTATCTCTCAACTTTATCTCTTTTTCCACTTGCTTCAGTAATGCTCACCTGCCTGCACATTTCACAGTAACCGACACCTATCCAGTCCATTTGACAGCTACGGTTTTCTTCCCACTCACAATCCAAAGGACTCACAGCACTACTATAAATGAATCCATGTATATTAACAAGCCTGTTTCAGTACTGATAAAAAGTTCTTTCCAGAGTAAGACTTCTAAACAAAACAAAACAAAAACCAAACCAAAAACTCCAAACAACAGCCAAAAAACCCACCACAACAGAAATTTAAAGAAAACTGGAATCAACCATTTCAGTGTCACAGTACACTGTAGTGATCAATTAAAGGGTAAGTTTAAATACCTGTGTCATCTCCCTCAGTTTAAATGTGGTTTTAAAACGTAGGAAGCAGTTCAGATATTTTGAAGCTGTCTGCACATAAGTACATCTGTGTTTCTTGCTAGCAAGACACTCAGTCCAGATATTAAATCAACTGCAGATATTTCAACATGCTAGATTAATTCCTCAGCTGGCATCAAAATAACTAGGAGAAATGGAACAGATGGGAAATAGGAAGCTAGCATATACAGGAAAAAAAATAAAAGCCTCAAAAATATAGAACTTGGAAGCCTGGAAGTCTTGAAAATTAAAGACTGATGCAGAGACATAAGTGGTTCTGCACAGAAACAAACCAGACAAGTACCATCAGTACTGAACCAACCTGATTAACTCAGTTGGCTGAACTTGCCATGACTCCTGCACCGCCACCAAGATGTCCCAGCACTCAGCTCCCTTGTGTTTCTTGAGGATTTGTTCATTTGAAGCCAGTTCCGGTGCCTCCCTGATCTAACGACTGCTCTCAAAAAAGGAACACAAAGCCTGGTCTCCTGCAGAATCTCTTGGGTTTTGTTGTACCATTTGAGTCATGTGCTACTTATTAGCTCATTATTAGCCATGCCAGAACTAGGCCATTCCCACACAAAGCCACAAAGACTTGTTTCCACCAAGACTCTTCACTGCTCCCTGGAGTAACACAGTGAAGACAACCCAGGCTGCCACAACAAAGTTAAGTCATGTCAGGCCTATGTTTCGCGCTTGGACTATGAGTTACACATGCACAGCTGCACAGCCTAACTCCCAAGGCGGAGCTGTCCCTGGAAACAATGCAGCCACATCCACACAGCTCAGCTTTTGGGCTGATCTACCTCTGGACTGAATCCAGCTCACATCTCCACATTCATGACATGCTTCATCTACAGAAAACTTCTGGGTTGCATAAATTGGACGGTGACAATATATGGAAGAGTGTTTATGCAACCACCAAAAACCCCTCATCCAGAGACTTAAGAAAATTGTCAGTGTAATTACTGCACAGTTTATCCAAAGAAAAAAGACAAAGCAGGAACAGTAGCCACACAAGTATCTTCAGCGTCCCATCAGAAAAGCTGACACCAACAGATTAAGATTACTTATGCTCTACACACATGTAATTCCCTTTCCTTAAAAAGGAAGGGGTAAGGGTGTGGATAATTAATCTTCACAGAAATAGTAATTGAATGCTGCAGGCAAAAACCAGAGCCTACTGTGACAGGAACTGTACAGTCAAAGAATAAAATTACCTCAAACTAGAAACTCAACTCCTAACTTTCAGACAGACGAACTAGTCATCTAGGCTCTTTATACCTAATAGAGAGAAGTAAGTATCTTCAGACACAATTGAAAACAACCTGAAATAGCTCTGGAAGTGCCATCTTTTCCAACTGATTACAGACAATCTAGTCATCTAGGCTGCCACTAGCTTAATGTATCATTTTCAGACAGCTAACGTATTAGGTCTGGATTCATCTCAAATAATCCACTTGGAGAGCGTGCAGACTGGCCAGACTGCACAGACTAGACAGAGCAATGCAAAAGGAAAATAAATTACTTTATGAAGATCACAGAGCATGTGTGACAAAGCTAATAATAGCATCCAGTGCAAATTCCCTTATCACCAGCCCTTGCCATCTCCCATAGGATGAAAAGCTTTATAATTTTGCTAGCAATAAAATTAATCATACCTGTTTTTCTGCAGATTTGTGCTTCCTGTCCCTACATCTCCACTCACAATAACTTCAGCTTTATCTCTCTGTTCCTGAAGAACGCCCACTCACCCATCATGTATACTCTCCAAATCTCTCCTACTTCTCTCCTACTTCTCTCCTACTTCTCTCCTACTTCTCTCCTACTTCTCTCCTACTTCTCTCCTACTTCTCTCCTACTTCTCTCCTACTTCTCTCCTACTTCTCTCCTACTTCTCTCCTACTTCTCTCCTACTTCTCTCCTACTTCTCTCCTACTTCTCTCCTACTTCTCTCCTACTTCTCTCCTACTTCTCTCCTACTTCTCTCCTACTTCTCTCCTACTTCTCTCCTACTTCTCTCCTACTTCTCTCCTACTTCTCTCCTACTTCTCTCCTACTTCTCTCCTACTTCTCTCCTACTTCTCTCCTACTTCTCTCCTACTTCTCTCCTACTTCTCTCCTACTTCTCTCCTACTTCTCTCCTACTTCTCTCCTACTTCTCTCCTACTTCTCTCCTACTTCTCTCCTACTTCTCTCCTACTCTAATACCATCCCATACATCATATTCCTATGTTTCTACTTTCATTTTGTTCTTCATCTACCAATAGGACACATACTACTTCTGTTCTAGAGAAATACCAGTTTCTATCCAAGCTGAGTAACCAAGAGGGAGGCCTAGCAGAACTTTCTTTTCTTTATGGGGTGGAGAGTTTTTGGAGGGGAATGGAACACAAGTTCGTAAGAAAAACTAGGAGGTAACGGGTGTCACATCTTCCTGTGCACCAACGGGCTCTCCAAATTCTTCTTCCTCAGCACAGCTGCGTAAACTTGAGTCAGGCAGCTATGAACACAGCAAAATTGTAAGGAAGAGCTGTGCAAAGGCTCACAGGGGTTCCCTCTCTTTACTCAGGAGCTGCATTTAAGCTCAGTCCCTCAGTCCTAGGCCTTTCTTGAGCTACGCTGCAGCTTTGCCCAAGCCCAGCCTTGCTGTTTCTGAGTCAGACTTGACTTGCAGATTTTACCTCAGCTCTGCCTCATCCCAATGGACCTGCCTGCGCTCACTGACTGTGGCTCACCCTGCTTTCCACCACGGAGTCTGCCCTTGCTCACCTCACTCTGGCACAGCGGGGCTGTGCCCTTGCCAGGGAGACGAAGATGATTAGAGCCACGAAGATGATTAAGGGAGTGGAGCATCTCCCTTATGAGGAAAGGCTGAGGGAGCTGGGGCTCTTTAGCTTGGAAAAGAGGAGACTGAGGGGAGACCTAATTAATGTTTACAATTATGTTAAGGGCAAATGTCATGAGGATGGAGCCAGGCTCTTCTCAGTGATGCCCAACGATAGGACAAGGAGCAATGGGTGTGAGCTGGAACACAGGAGGTTCCACTTAAACTTGAGAAAAAACTACTTTACAGTGAGGGTGGCAGAGCACTGGAACAGGCTGCCCAGGGAGGTTGTGGAGTCTCCTTCTCTGGAGACATTCAAGACCCGCCTGGACGCCTTCCTGTGTGATTACGTTTAGGTTCCTGCTCTGGCAGGGGGATTGGACTAGATGATCTTTCGAGGTCCCTTCCAATCCCCAACATTCTGTGATTCTGTGAGACCACCACCCAGGCAGTCCTACCACCTTGATGCAGCTGGCCTGCACTGCTTCCAGATGGTGGGTGGGAAAGTCTGTAAGATTTTCAGGCCCTCCGTCTCATAAATATTTTTAAATCCATAGCACTCAAAGTTATTGATGATAGGGAGAAGACATGCAGGTGGATGGGAAACTCACTCACAGAGACCTTCAGGAATAAGGCTAAGATTTCTTTCCTCAGCTCAGATGGTTATTTTAACCCAAAAACAGACGTTTCACTGGAGGTAGCAAGAGGATGTGTGGCTAAAATAGTATGACCAAAGAGCAATATTGTCTAATAACTAGACATATTTAATGTGCACCTCAGAACAAGTTATTTTTGTCCTTAGAATTGTGGTCCCCCAGTAATTACAATACACGGACATAACCAATGCATTAATATTTCAGTAAGCCATATTAATCCATGAAAAATTGCACCTAAACAATTAAGTCAGCTTATAAGAAAACTCAGATCCAGAAATGCCAGAACTATGTTTGAATAAACTGATTTTATCCACTCAGTGGTCACACAGAAATACTCCTAAGCAAATTCTGTTTCATGCACATCATATCTGAATGCTAAAGAATATCTAATTTCTACAGAAGTCAGAAAAATATAGGTTTATCATTTTTATACATATATACACATACAAATGCACACACATAGACACACATTTTGTTTGGAGCCTGAAGGGTTTATGTCCATATATAAATATATATATATACACACATAATACACACACACATATACACATGTCCATACATACAGACACAAACACTTGGAACCTCAAACAAAATATTAGCAGTGGCATTAAATTGCTTTAGTCTTTAAGCTTCCTATTCACAAGAGTACTCTGTTAATAAAATCCTACTAGCAGAATAATTAAAAGAATGCTTATAGGATTTTTTTTTTTTCTTATTTCAGCAGAATTTAAACAGGTTACTGTGGTTCTTCTATAATGGTTGATTAATTAGGAGAAGATTGCTCTCTTACCTTATGGTGTTTTGGACTGATGAATCCTCAGTTCCTTTATATCCAGCTCTTTTGATACCAGTACCAGGTGAAGTATTTGCACTCATACATTTTTCTTCTTCCATTACAAGATCACGGAATGACTTTGGCAAAGCAGAATGTAATGAAGATGACCTTTTAAAAAACAAACAAACAAAACCAACTAATTTTATACTTGCATTTTCCAAGACACCACACTGTTCCACGATTCAGATAGCAAAGAGGGCCTTTTCAGATAGTAAAAATAAAAATACAATATTACTTAGCTTTTTATTTTGCCATTATGCCTGCAAGACCCCGTTCACTAAAATAAGTCACTTTTGGTCAAATAGGTAAACATCAGAAAATAAATACCTATGAGAACAGAACAAGCCAGTAGTACAGAAAATTCATTAGAAGGAAAAAACAAACAAACAAACAAAACAGAACTCAAAAACCACCCCTCCATCTATTCCCTCCATAGCCTGTCCTCATAAGAAGCAATTTTATTTTCACGGACACCTTGTCTTAGACAAGCTGTATCTTGTCTAATAGTATTACTCCTTGAAAAGCATTTTCATAAATCACACAATGCTCTAGTACTTTTGTCCTACTACTGTTAATTTACCATCATGGAAGTCAAGTATAGCTGATCTTCTTTCCCCAAGATATTGAATGAGTTACTCATACCTGCTGGAGGCTCTATAAATTACTTTATAAATCGCTTAAATCTACAGTGAAATTCATAAAACTGATATGCTTTATTTTCTTTTACTTGCCCAATGGACACTGTTATTGAACATATCATCTGCATATCACCTTTCAAAAATGAACCGGTATGAAAATATAGCAATTTAGCTTCACAGCTATTCTGAACACTTTCTGATCCAAAAGCCTTTTTACGTATGGAATTCAAGACAGTTATCATTAGTCTTCCCCTTACTCACCAAGATTTTGTAATTAACTCTTCGTACATTTGCTTATGTTTAACTTTACTAAGCACAGCAGTTCCACTCATGGTCAAATATACAAAATACATATTGGAAAAATAGCTCAGCTCATTATCTACTCAAAGAAAAAAGAGATCAATTATAAACACTACAAAAGCAAAACAAGCTTTCTATACAATCTTAATTGTTTGTGCAGCTAACATAAGGGAAGCATTTGAAGCCAAAGACTTTCAAACTACATCTATACTGTATACAATTTAAGATAACTAACATAAGGGAATTAAAATATTACAACATTGTCTCTCAAATCTTAAAACAAAAGCATCTCAAAGTTATATATGATGTCTGAACTCCATGCTAGACCACCTGGACTTAAGTTTGGAGGGTTTTGTTGTTGTTTTTCTCTTGTTTTTTAATACTGCTTGAGCAGCATAGAAGGCATAGAAAGCAGAAGGGGAACCTCCAGATGCAGAGGCCCAAAGACATTTTGCACATCCTCTGTTACTGCTACCAGCTGGCACACAAGAGTCCAGGCAAGAGTTTGACCAGAACTTCCCCAAGCTTACTATACCAAGTAGGCGAATAGTTCCCTTGGGATCTGCTGTCACAGAAGCTTCTTATGCTACTAAGAATTTAAGTATCCTACCCATTTTAATGAAAATTCTGTACTGCAACCAAATTCACTTGCAATACAGCACCAAACCCCCACATAAAAAAAAAAAAACACCCCCCCCAAAAAAAGGCAAAACAAAGCAAAAAAAAAAAAAAACAAAAAACCAACCCTGCATCATTCTTAGCTTGTGAATCTTCCCAAAACAATTACCAGTGGCTTAAAATGGTTCAGCATAAACTGGTACAAATTTTTCTAATAGTAACAACTCTAAATTTCAGCTTTTACTGCCTAATACACTGTCATTTCTATCTAATTTGTAGCATTAGAAAAACTAATTTCTACATCTTTTTTTTTTTTTTAAAGTACAATATGACTAAGTTTCTCTAAGCTGTAACTGCAAAATATCAAAGCTTGAAGTTCTTAAACAGCTGTTGATGTTTCAGTATAAACTGGAATACTGACAAACTGATAACCTAGACATTAAAATATACAACTGTTAATTCTTAAGAGAGACTTCAAATTTCTTTATGCCTCCACTCTTGAAAAGCCATAGGCTCTTCTGAGCTTAAAAAAAAAAAAAAAAACCAAAACAAATAAACAACAATCCTCTTCCTCAATCAAAGTAGGTTTGGAGAAGTAATAAAGTTAACATCTAGCTTTTTACATGACATACTCTCAAAGTATTACTAGTGTGGGGTTTTTTTTCCCACCTTCTGATTTCTACTTTTCTTCAAAGGAGGAAACATAGTTTTAGTCCCAAAAAAACTATTAAACTGGAAGTTTCTTTCGGTAGAAAAGGTAGGACATTGCACATGATAGGCTCTTTTACTCAACCAAAAAAGAGCTGGAAGATCCCACACTCTTCTGGCAAGTGCGCTCACTGACATCCAGGATGAGTATCTTACCTCATTGGAACACAAGTTCTATGGCTTTGACTATATTGCATGCGTGGAAAGCTCAATCCATTGCCAAATGCACTTTAATAGTCTGTTGTGAATTTACATAACGTAACTTTGAAAATATAATATATGAGCAGATGAGTAACACTTACCATTCTACCTTATGTACAAACTTTAAACAACTAGCAGGGGCAATGAAGTAATTGATGGCTCGCCTAATGCAGCTTAAAGTTTACTCAAAAAATGCTCTCTTCCAGCAGCTAGACATAATTTTAAATATTCATATACCTCCAACTGGTTCTTTGTTCTAACTCTTTAGATACTAGCATTTTCCAGATCAGCAGCCAGAGGCACGCTGCAGAGGAACACACAGAAACATGCGTGGTGACCACATGAGTGTCAGACTGGATTCCATCCTCCTGAAGTACACCCTGGCCGCTTAAAATGGTTTGTACAACACAGTAGACCCCAGCTACTTTCAAAAACTGTTTAAGCAGAACCTTAAGAGCACAATATATTTTCTAGAGACAGTTATCCAAGCATATTAAAAAAATCAGCCTGTACTTGCTTTTTAAATGCAAGGAACAAAAATTAAATAACATCCAATAGGTAAAGAATTATCTATCAGAGAGTATATGAATAGCATGAATAGTCAAACTATTCAGATGTCAGATCAAGAAAGTTATGCCCTGCATTTTTATATGCCTTTAATCAGAGCTTCTCTTGATATCTTATTTCCTGTATTTTGAAGTAAATAATTTAACTAGAGGTATCTAGCTCATGTTCTTAAGTCAATCAGTACAAATACTTCTAAAGAGTCATTTATTTTTCTGACACTGAAAACTAGGACTTCAGGAACATAAAAAACGAACCTTCTGAAGAAGCCTAGATAACTAGATAAGCTACACAACATCCTCCAAAACCTCCTCCAGGCTCCAATCTAAAAGTTGCCTATGAAGGGGAGAAGGGCAAGAACAGGCTAGAGAAAGACAAATGTCTTATACAAACATCCTCCTGTGAATGGGTTTCCATAGGTCCTTCCCCTGATACCCAAAGTCTGTCAGAGACAAGTATATAAAACTACAGATTGAAGATGTCTAGTAAAACAAAACCAGAAGCTAACTGATGATATTTAAGATGACTGGCTGAAAATACCCATGAAGTGCCTACACCAGTGATCACTAACATCAGTCCAAGCCAGGCCATGGCAAGTCTGGGGAAGTTCCCTTGAAGACTCCAGAGAAGACCCACTTGTGACCACTGATCACAGAAAGGCTCCTGACTTTTCTGGGTGCCTGAGGAAAAGGATTGACTTGTGCAGGCACCAGTCCACCTCATTAGCAGCACCCCTTCCAGCTGCAGCTGTCCTCTCGCATCAGTGTGGACAGCCCTCCGAGTCACCTATCGGGTACTGCACAAGAGCGTGGCTTCCCTGGTGCTGCCATGCTGAGTCACTGATGGGCACAAAGGGGTTGTGGTTTGCAGCAACATGTAAATTCGGGTGTGAACGAGCCCGTGTGATTTGTGTATGTAAGACTGTGTACATCATCATTGTAGATGTTAGGTTATATAGTGTATATGCATAATTATAACATTAGTAGTAAAATTAAAAATAGTAGATGGATTGATTTTTTTTTTTAATGCAATAAAGGATAGCAAAACTCAGTATTTCCTTTGTTGGTCACCATCTGATTCAACTGTCAGTCTCTCCCAGCACATTTTAAGCCTTAGAGCTATAATTGCCCTGTGACATCTCCAGTAGCTCAGCCAAATAACTAACTTGCTGCTTGACTGGCAGTAGCACCTGTGTAAAGCAGGTGGCATGTTCTTTGGAGCATTTGAGAGGATCAGTGTTAAGGATTCTGAAATTCATCCACTTATTAGAATTCAGAAGACAAATCTTGCAAACATCATTTTTCCTATTGTGAAGGTCCCAACTACAGTTCAGAGGTCAGGCAGAGTCTGAATCCTTAGGTACAAACCAATTTATTCTATATCTCTGTTAAGACAGAATTGTGGGCTTTGCCCAATGTTGTATCAGAATAACTTTTGTGGGCTGGGGGAATAAATGAGACCCTATATTTTGGCATTAGGTGTCCACAGTTGAAAACAAATTGAGAAGATGGATAGTTAAGTCCTGCTTGTATAAATCAAAACAAAAGAATTCAACCTTTTCTTAGATTCACTTGAAATATTGTGTGCTGGATATTTTTTAAACCAGGTCATCTTAGGCAGGTAATTTTTGTAAATAACTACTGGAGTAACATACCTCTATAGCTTGTAAACTGGACACTGGAAATACATGGCATATAACTATTCTTTCTAGTTATAATCAGTCCATGATATACAGATGCCTAAAGAGAAGATTTCTTGTCCCTGCTTTCACTGACTCTTGGAGGAAACCCAGCCATCACTGTCAGAATCACTACTTGAAGGACACTTCATGTCACAGTACCTTTAAAGCACCACACAACTGCCCATGTCAGATCAGACTGACACGATCCTTGATAGGCCCTGTAAAATACCAAGGCCCTTTAGCCATAAGGCTGCGTGTACCGCATGGTGTCCACTAGAGAAGCAACGCTTGTTCTGGTGTCTTAACTGTATATAAGATATATATATAATGCATGATTTTGAGATGATTACAACATACTCTCACTGGTTTTCCAGTACATTACTGATGAATATTCTGAACACCTGCTCTATTTTACTATCATTATGTTCTGTGATATTACTGCTATTATTATGGCCTAAGATAATAGCATACCAACAGACCTATGTGGAACCTCAAAAAAGCCCTAAAGACACTTCAAATTCAAGGTGCTGATTGTAAAGGCATCCATCCAAGAAAAGAAAGCTGAGATACATAAAATGGAGCAGAGAAGCAAACAGTTCTACATATTACCCTAAACTTTTTGACACAGAACGCCTCTCAGGAAACCAGTATTGCCAGGAAGCTGCCTACCTTTTCCTCAGCCAGCTAATGATGTGATTTTTTTTTTTTTTTCTCTCCATACACTCATTAAATAGCTGTGAGGCTAAATGTGTTTTGAATTTACAGGAGCATAGCAGAGAGGCAGATTCCAACAGATGCTTAGTACTCTTATATCTGAAAGGAGAAACCAATTCATATAAGGGATGAAAGGAAAAAGAGCCAAAACCGCAAGAGGAAGGCAGCTCTAACTGTGGAAAATAAACCTGTCCTTTGACAAACAGACTCCTATTTGAAATCTATCCAATACAAAAGCAAAGCTACTACAGTAGCATCTTAAACAGCTAAACTGTCTAAAAAAAAAAAAAAAAAAAGACTTCATTTAAAATACAGTGACTGTGGTGGGTATGCAGCAAGCTTTGTTCCCACCGAGGCACAAACAGGTAAGCTCTGTAGAGAGCAGACTCGCTCACAGCTCTTCTAGGGTACCAGTACAGAGGCAAGCTGCAAAAAAAGTCAAGCCCTTCTTGAACAGGGAAAGGGGGAGAACTGCCCAAAATTTAACTCAAGTTAAAAGCACGCACATAGGTATTTATTCTGCAGTAATTAAACACATTACATTTACACAGTTTGCAACTTTTACAGTTATGCCTTTATACTTTCATCCAATGCCAACTGAAGAACAAAGCATGAATCAGGATAGCACGTCATTACATTCATTGTTGTAAACCTAGTTCATTGAACAGATGATAAACCATTTTTCTATTTGATACAGTGATATTAACTTGAATGTTTAAACTGTGTGTAAACAGCATTAAAAGTAATTTTAAACCCACTATGCATCTTTCCACCCTAAGAATTCTTAGCAGCATCCATCACTCCCTCCAGCTCCTAGCCACCTGGATAACTTTGTTATCTATAGTTTTGGTCTGTCTTTGCTCTGCTCCAAAGTCCTTCTACCCCTTTCCCCCAGGAAGGGCTAACATTTTTCTTTATGTTTTTGACAGAGAAAAAAAAATAATGTTTTCCAATAATCTCTTCCTGACTAAGTTTCAGAGCTTGTGCTCAACCTTCTTTTTCTATACTTCACTTTGATACTATCTGCAAATACCACATCATACACAGGCAAGAACCAGATGGGATGCAGTCTTCTGACTCACTACAGCAAAATTCCCAAGAATAGTTAAACTGCAGTCACTGCATTTCCCAACTCCCTTTGAATTTCTAGATTACTACCAAATGTAGATACAAATAGTTCAATGCTAGTCTTTTTAATGAACAGAACCTAGGCCATTTCTATTTAAGAAAGTGCTCCTAAGAGACTATTCAATGTAAAAACCCTCCAAAGAAAAAGAAGTGACATTTGATTTGTAACATACCATGCATTCCCTAGTTTTGCAACTTTTGTAGGTGGGGGTGGTGTGGTTATTAGCATAGTAGACTCTGTGCTGCTAGTTACTGATCCATTATCTTTTGCTGCCAGGGCAATCATTTTCCTTTGCTTCTGAGAAAGCTTGATTCCATGAGACATCATTCTGCTGTGAATTGATATTGCAAAGAGAGATGTAAGATCAGTGTCCTTTGAGATCACTCGCCTTAAATCATGCAAATTAAATTGAGAAATACTTTTTTCCCAGACCAAAATACTTTGTCTAGAGGAGTGTCAAAAGGGGAGTATAAGCTGGGGCGGGGGGGGGTGGGGTTGAATGGCTAGGGAGCAAAAGGAAGCTCAATGAATATCAAGAGCGACAGAAAGAAAAGCATCATATAACTAGTTTTCATGTAGATGTTTACAAATGTAAACATGCAAAGTAGAAATCAAGTCTCCAAAAGAGATGGAGTACCACCAGATGAAAACTATTTTCTAATTTTGTGACATTTGAGACTGTCAGAAGCTTAGCTCCCTTAAACAATAAATATTCATACATAAGAAATGTATACAACATAACATAGCCATTTTCTCTGTTTGTAATAATTTGTTTTCCAAGTTATTTGGATTCTTCAGACTTGGCTGTTTTTTTCACAGCTTCTGAATCTATCTAACCAGCAACCCCTTACTGGGCACCAGGATTACTGTCCTAGCTATCCTTTACAAGAATTACACACTTCAAAGGTCATGAAAGTCATCTCCAGCTCTCTTCCATACGTCACCCACTAAGAAACACTAGATTTAATCGACTGCCTCCTGAAAATGTACAATTATCTCCCTGTGTCTTTGGGATGCTTCTCCAAATAAGAACCACTCCTGCTTCTGTCTGAGGAAGAATTGTCAGTATCAACACATGGGTGCTGGGGGAGGTCAGAAAATGTGAGACAAGAAACAAACTTAGGATGAACTACAGTACTAGCCCACAAATAATCTCCAAAGTGCTAGGGACAAGAATTAATTCTTTTTGCTTGGAAATAGGAAAGCTCAGCAGAGCAGGCCACTGATTTAAGATTCTAGTTTACTAGCTGTTTCACATTTCAACAGCTAAGACAAGCTTTTGCAGTAGTTGGCCAAACAAGACTACAGTAAAATAAAGAGATAAACTTTGTGTGTTCACAGAAAAACACCATAATGAACTGAAGTAAACAAAGCTCTTCAAAAACAA
>NW_010297380.1:13062-20735 GCF_000700745.2 Antrostomus carolinensis | reverse complement strand
TAAGTAAATTCATAATAGCCAAGTATATCACGCTTCTCTTTTATAGATTTTGGTTTTTTACCAACCCCGAGTTTGCCTTTGGCATGGTTCCACATTTCTGCATACTTTCTTCAATTTCCATGATGGTTCTAAGATCCATAGCAGGAGGGCTGGCAGGGCTAAATGAAAAATAAGAAGTTATCTTACAAGGCACTCATTTCTACTTACATTCCACAGTCCAGCCTTCACTGAAATCCTCTAAATAATACATAAGATTGGTAACCGGATGTATAATTTATGTCTGTTTCCTCAATTATGGCAAACCTCAAATAGAATGTTTCTCACAAAACTTTTATAAATATATACATATCTAAAAGCACACTATAAAAATACTTTCAAGACTCATCATACTACGAAACAAGAAGATGTGAACTATGATTACTTAAAAAAAATTAGATATCTAAATCCAGGATACTTATTTAGTAGGCAATTGCTCACGCTAAGTATGAGAGGCATTGCTTTCATGAAGGCTGAATTAGATCTTTCTTTGAAGAGCAGGATTAAAATTATTTCACATGGCAAACAGAACACTTTACAAAGTTAAAGCTCTGTACAAACACCAGTAACATTCTCAAGCTTTAGGAATCAGTTTCTTATTCATAAATGACCTGATTTTAAACTTCCACAGAAATGAACATTAATTAAATCCAAACATTTCCAAGCTTTACATAAAAATATAAATTAAAACCTGTGTACTTAAAGGCATTTGTAAACTAAGCTGTGTTACAATTACATTGAAGGACAAGCTTTGAAATAAAGAAATGAAGGCGGAACACGTTCCACTCAATCTAAAGACCAAAGAGTTGGTTGTGGGATATGTTGCCCTCTCTGCACAGACTAGACTTGCACATTTACATAGTGAGACAAAATACAGATTCCTAACGGACTCACTTTTTATTTCTGTAAAAAGTGTACCAGTTTTCTTAAACTACCAAAATCTTTAGTTCACATGTCAAGTAATGTATAATCATTTTGAAAACCAGATAGCTTTTTACTCTGAGATTATTAGCATACACTACCAAGGGTAGAACAGTGATTTTAAGTTAGGTAAGTACCACAACTATGACTCTACCTGAAACTGGTTGCTAGCCAATTGGGAGAGCTTGCAGAGTTGTTTTTGGCATTGGGAATGGACTGTGGAACAGACTGTGTCAATGTTGATGACCCCTTGTATGACTTAATCTCTTTATGAGGTTGAGAAGGTTTCATAACCTGACTGCATGCTTTGTCCTTCATCTAAAAAAAAAAAGACAGAAAAATGTTAAATAAATATTCTCACATTTTTTAATTTAGAAAAAAAAAAAGCAATGCTACAAACAACTTGAATGACATGTGTGAGTGAAAAGATTTTAAAGGATACCACAAAAATAGCAATAATGTAGTGAATCCCTGATCAGTCTGTTATTTGTACCTTTTGGGTTTGGGGGGGGGGGGGGTTTCCTTGTTTTTTTTTTTCTTCACTCTGAATCATTCAAGTCCAAATACGCACCTTGACAGTGGGAAAATCACTTGGACATGTTCACTTCTAAAGCTTTAACACTAAACATAGGCATAATTCTCCCCAACTTATTTCACTTTGCCAGTTATGCCTTAGTTATCCTGCACCATACTTCTGTCCAACACTGCTGTAGTTGAAGAACAGCAGGAGTTTCCTGGAGTTTTTTGGCTTCTGTTTTTTTTGGTTTGGTTTTCTTTTTGGCTTCTGAACTTCAGATTTGCTTTGCATTTTAAATGAAGTTGATATAGACTTTACATAATTGCTCTTTCAGTTTGAAATTTTCTGAATACTACAGCATATAAAAATTCTTATTATGGTACCACATGAATAAAAGATTTAATAAGGAATACTCATTTTTACTTGTTTTATCAGACAAATGATAACTACGTGAAGTTGTCTACCCCATTTTAAGGACAACAGCTTCTCAGAAACATTCCAAAATACAAATTCTGCTTTTGAGGGACTAAACAAACAAAACTAAATTAATTGCTAGGAACAAAAGCCCAACCTCAGTCCTCTCTGGATGAAATCCTTTTGTGAAGTCAGGGGACTGCAAGTCTCTGGGACTACCCACTCCTGCATAACTACCTTCAGAGTCAGACGTTAAGAGTTCTGGAAGTGATTCTACAGAGTTAGTTTTATCCAGTTTTATTGAGCCTAAGAAATAAGAAAAGACAGCAGAACTATTAAATCATGAGAGCCAGACTAAACAATGCCTAAAAAAAAATCGAAAAGTTATTCATCCCATACGATGAATAGAACAAAACCAGAAGTTTACCTTATCCAGTATACTAAAATGTAACAAGTATAAGCAAAAAAAGACTCTCTTAAAGATTATTTTTCAGAATAAGATTATTCCCAGTTTTCTTTCTCTGTCTCACAATACACAGTTTTAGGAAGTAACACCACTACTTTTCTGTTGAAAATGAAGGCTTCCACCATCTTTTTAATAAACAGTGACTATTTAATTTTTTATATTCCAGAAAAAAAAGCCAAAACACATTAGCAGAAATGTTCCACTTATTAAAACCACATGGGAAAGTGTCCATTAACTTCATTTGACAAAATACATGTTTTTACAGAATCTGAACTTTGGGCACAAGCTTAATATGACAAACATCCTTTCAAATAAAACTGAACCTTAAAAATTCACGATTCAAATTCAACTATGGCGTTCACAAGAAAAGAAAGAATCTTTGCAAGATTTCCTTAGTGAAGTACAGAAATTGCACTGCATTGCATATTAACTTTATGTTCTGTTTTTATAACTGAAAGGAACCTCTTTCCCACTGACCTGTGGAGGCTGGACTCTGAATAATATCTGATAGATTATATCCTCCAGAGCTGTCAGATCGTTTTCGTGGCTTCTTTTTTGCCTTAGTTTTTGCTCTTTTGAAAAGGGCTTCCCTATTAAAAACAAAAACAACAACAACAAAAACACAAACAAGCCAAGATGGATTAAAGACAA
The DNA here is from genome assembly GCF_000700745.2 of Antrostomus carolinensis. Taxonomy (NCBI): domain Eukaryota; kingdom Metazoa; phylum Chordata; class Aves; order Caprimulgiformes; family Caprimulgidae; genus Antrostomus; species Antrostomus carolinensis. Next base: position 17,730 of record NW_010297380.1, on the reverse strand, counting down.
AGAAAATGAGCATCAGAACTATCAGAGCCAATATCAAGTCTTTCAGTCAGCAGCAGCAGTTATACTTCAAGCAGTAACACCTAGTCCCAACAGCTGTCACGAGCTGCTTGTTCTTGCTCTGCCTGTGCACTGGCACAGCTATTCAGTAAACAATTCAGTGGGAGGGGGAAAACCCTTGAGGAAGAGAAAAAGTTCTTTCCAATTTAGATCTAGTCTAGTACACTGCACAAAGACTTCTGCTGAGACAGTGGAAGATACAGCAGCTGTACAGGCTGGCACTGCCACCTAGGTCAGATTAAACCTGCTACACATCGCAGCAACTGACATAAAGCAAACTACATCCAAGTCTCCACTTTTTTTTCTCTCTTGATTTCTCTTAAATTAGTGAAGTTCAATAAACTCCACAATTGGTCTCATTTTTCCCCAACACAAATATTGCTACCGAGATAATACTACTTCTACAATAAAGTAGGTACATAGTAATGTTACCTAAACATCACATGTTGCTATGTATGATATTAGGGAGAGTGAAACAAAATAAAAGGCATCTTTCATTTTAACAAAACTACTAGAAATTCAGAATTATATGGACCAAAGCTATAGCAACCCTATTTCAAAAAGCTTCTCTGAGAAGCTCTTTGTAGAATAACTACATACTTATTCCTATATCAATACTGCAACCTTACAATGTTTGGGTTTTGTTTTAATCCTTGGACTGCCCTATTCCATAAAGGCTATCGTCTAGCCTCTAAAAAACACTGGAAGTCTAATACAAAATAGCCTCTCAGTTTCCTTGATCAACTAGTCCTTATCTGTACTAGTTCATTTAGCATAACTTTTCTTGATGCAAGTAGTCAGAACAGTACGCAATACCGCAAGCGACATCTCATCTCCACAGTGACATCATAATTCACTATTTGGAAGCATGTTACCAAGTCATCCTAACAAACTAACTTTTCATAGTTGTGATGTCATAGTCAATTTCTCCAGATTAAAAACTGTACCAAAAAAAGCAATTGTAATTTCATTATTTGCTTGTCAGATAAAAGCAGCATATTAAGTTAGTCTAACAAGACTTTACAGATTCTATTGCTCTCACCTCCATGTCTTCAGAACAAATGTTCAAAGACAAAATACCCAAAGTCCAAAAAACCACCAAGACCAAACTACCTCATCCACAGTTGTTTGGATCACATTTTCTAACACCTCTTAAACACAGGTCACTGTGTTTTGTTATTCTACAGCCAGAGAGTAGTCACTTTAAACTGATAGATTAAAAACTCATGCTGCAAAACTTCCTATTTCAAAAAACAATTCTGTCAATACTAAGAAATGTAGATTATCATAATTTTCCAGACCAATCTACAGTACATTAAAGTGTGCTTTTCTCTCTTTTGATTTCTCCTGATTGAGTGAAGTTCAATGAACTCCACCATTGGTCTCACACATACACAGGTACTCTCATCACATGCACAACTCCCAAATATTACTGTGAATACTTGTTTTGCTATCTTTTGCATCTTTACTCAGATGCTACTTAGAAATTGAAAAAAGTGCTCCACTGCAGTTCTGTAACATTTAAAAATACTTAAGGAACAGTCTTTGAAATCTCAATTTCTCCTATTTCTTAATATTTCAATTCTGAACTCAAAAAGGAGTCAGGCATCATCCAAAGAGGGATAAATACCATATACAGTTCACCTAGTTAAAAATGTTGATGAAAAATAGATACTTACTGAGAATTTTGTTCTGCATTCATTTCTTCCCTTAAAAAGACAAAGTTCTCTCCATCTTCAGGCTCAAAAGAACTTATGTCAGGTCCATCTGGATATGGAGTAATTACTCTCCTGACCATAGCTGGAATCTGTAGTTGAAAAAGCCATTACACTAAGTTTCTCTTAAGTTGTATGCTAGCAAATATATGATCTCTTGTAAAAGGACCAAAACTGACTGTCATTTAAAACACTTTTACAGATCAAGTAATTAGTTATTGAACCAGCTTATAAACTTAAGTTACATCTTTAAGGAAAACAGGAGAATTATTTTAAGCAATAGACTCAGAATGCATATGCTTCAGCTGCCTATAACTCCTGATAAAAAAAATGCTTCAAGGTTTGGCAAACATTAGTCTTTTACTGCTTTACGGTTAAAGAATACTCGATTATAATGTGCCTTGGCTTTCTCCTTCACATTAAAGTTCAACTTCCCCATTATTTTTCTTACTGCTTTTAAGATCTATGTGATCATCATGAACCTTACTTTGGAGATGTCTAGTTTGCTTTCTTCTCCTTTCCTCTAAGCAACAGATGCTCTTTTCCAGAGGTATTGCTTATGGGTTTTTTTCATACAACAATTTTATTTTTTTCATACAACAATTACAGAACATTAATAGGTTTAATGTGTATAATTAATTAATTTAAAGGACAATACTGTTGCAGCAGTGGCGAGTGAATAATGGAGAGTGATAATAGCAGTAGCTAACCTTAGCATTTAAGTCAGACATTCCATATTCAGCCTGTCATCCACAGACCCTGCAGGTATATATTTATTACTCATCTGTTCTCATTTGAAACCTAATCAGCTTACACTCAAATTGTACAACTTACCATTTTCCTGTAATAAACAGAAAGATCCTTTACAACTTCATCACTTAAGACATCCAGAGTCCTAAAAAAATAAATACGAATTTATCTTACCAGCTTAAAAAAAAAAAAAAAAAAGGCACATTAATGGAAAATTCAAATGAATGTTTTAGATGAATCTCACTCATAGGCATTATTATCTATTCACGGTGGTCACAGTGAAGAGAAGGAAGAAAAAGAACAGAGAATATAAACTAGTCAATGTCCATGCTGTAAGGCAGGATTAAAGCTACCATCTTTCCAGCTAGCCTACCTTTACTTAAGCCCACAAACTATACAGACCTACACGGTTAACTTACCATGAACTGGTCATTACTTTACCTATTTCTGCATACTTTCAAATCTTCCTGACACGTATCTAATACTTTGAGTCTATGTACATTCTTCTATAAAACTCAGCCACAACATCACTTGACATTTATGCCAAAAAATAATACTACAGCAACAAACTTTACTCAACAGAACTGTTTTGCCCACATGAGCAGCTCTCTTTGCAAAAAGCCAAGTTCCAGACTAAGTTTTATCTGTCTCAGGTGTCTCAAATTAAAAGTCTTGCTACTCAAGTAATGCTATTTTCAGATTTTCACTAAAATGCAGATATAGTCTTACTTCTAGTAAGAATGTTGTGTGTCCTTTCCATGCTTAAGATGAAACAAATCTGAATTCAGAATAATACTTAAGACCATGTTATTAGATTTTTATTCTTCTCTTCAAATCAAAGGTTAAAAGAGATGTGAAGAGGAAAATTGCTAATATGAATTAATTCCTTTATCTGTGATACAAGTAAAGCAGTTTTGTGGTACAGCAATGAAGTGCTGGCATTCTGAACCAGTTCAGGTCTCTAACTTCAGTAGGCAAAAGGAAGCACCACAGCAGATTTCACAGAAAGGCAGGGGTTGGAAGGGACCTCAGGAGATCATCTAGTCCAACCCCCTGCCAAAGCAGGTTCACTACAACAGCTTGCACAGGAAAGCGTCCAGGCAGGTTTTGAACATCTCCAGAGATGGAGACTCCACAACCTCTCTGGGCAGCCTGTTCCAGTGCTCTGTCACCCTCACAGTAAAGAAGTTCTTCCTTAAATTTGTGTGGAACTTCTGGTGTTCCAGTTTTTGCCCATTGCCCCTTGTCCTGTCACTGGGCAGCACTAAAAAGAGCCCAGCAACATCTATTTGGCCCCCGCCCTCTAGGTATTTATAGCCATTGATTTTATGCACCTTGAAAAACAATTTAAAAAACCAAAACAAGATTAGGCCTAATGTAAAAGCCCACTGAATTCAAGAGAGGCTTTTCTCCTTAATTCAGGCTCTTCATGTCACACTGTAACATAGGGTTTTGTACTATAGAACTCATACAGTACATAGAGATATTAAATTGTTTTTTCTCTCCCTGTTCAGCAAAAATGAGGCTCCTTTTAAACTAGCAGCATTAATTTGCATTTTAACATTTAACTGCTCTCATTAGTTCTTCCAACTCTTTTGCCTTTTTGGGATGCTTGAATTTAACAGCTAGTACATGAACACATTTGCATTCCTCCTTACCTTGCTTCAAGCAAAGCTGCCATGTTGAGCCCTATGAACTGCAAGCAGGACAGTTTTAACTGTTCAGCATTATACATTGCTGAGAACTCCAGCAGCTCGGCAGCATTCCTTAAAGTAACTGCAAAGAAGAAACATAACAAACTAAACTGGATAACGTGTTGCAATATCAGCCAGCAGTTTTTAACACTTATTGCACAGTGTGATCTAGTTATTGAAACATATCATAAACTTCTCCATTCCTAGAAAAAAGGCTAATGCTCAAATGGCCATAAGTTTCAGCAAGCTCCATGCAACTTTGTAGCAGCTTGAATGCAATGGCTGCTTCATAAAAACAGAAAGGCTTTACCTACCAACTCATCAGTTTCAACACACTAGAACTCAGCAGTCCAAAACAGAGGGGAAAAAGAAACTAAAAATTAGCAAATTTCATACACAGCATAAACAGTTCTTAAATCTCTAAATGTTTCTTCAGAAGGGAGAAAGAAAAA
>NW_010297380.1:5892-13028 GCF_000700745.2 Antrostomus carolinensis | reverse complement strand
AAAGAGAGAAAATGGGAGTCACTAAGAAATGCCAAGCAAAAATTGCACACTGACTTCTTGTACGCAGCTAAGCAATAACACTTAGTGATTTCTAGAAGAGTCAGATCTTCACAGTCATATAGAAACAGCACTGTGTCAAACAAACCACAGAAGAAATAGAAGAACTAAACACAAGGACAGAAACAGAAACATAGAATTTATTTTATTATGTTTTAAAGACAAAGTTTTAATTCAATGAAATAAAGGGTTTATAAAAGTTTGCTTTATCTGTTGTAGTGGTTTTGTTGTTTGTTTTTTTTTTTTTTTTTTTCGCTCTTTTAACTTTTTTTCTTTTTATTAAAGAGCATGAGATGCAGACAACAATACACAAGGAATGGAATATTATGCTAACATAGGACATCACCCACGCTAAAGAAGCAACTGTTAACAGCTATGCAATGAACAGCAAAAGGTAATCAGAGCAAAGGAATATAAGCAAGTAATTCTGTGCTGAAACAGGCAAGAACATTGACATGTAAAAAAGAAAGCATTTTAAACTCTTTAACACTTTATAATACATGTGGAAGAACTCACGTTTTTCTACAATGGCTACTTCACAGATTTCTTTGAGTCTGGATATAAGAAGTTGGTCTGCTACCACAAGAACATTGCATATGAATTCCACATTTTGAGAATCTAGAAAACAAAGCATCACATAAATGTTGTGGGCAAGTCAAAAGCAGCTGTAACACATACAGCCTCAATGAGATTTTACCAAAAGACAAATGTAACGGCTTTGCAAATTGTGATGGGATTTTCACAGCACAAGGAACAGCTTAGAAGAACACAGTCATTTTTTTTGAAGCAAGAGAAGGAGGGAAAAGGAAAACTGCAGTTTGACAAACTGAAGAAAGGTACAGCTATCACCTCAAAGTCTAAAGCAAGAGTCACAAAAATTTGGATTTTCTACCTGAAACTTCAACACAAGCTTATTAAGTATTGAATTTCTACTTTAAAAATACAAAAAATGCGGGAGCTACAGCTGAGTTGAAAATATATTAATGGCACCTTTTATCGCAAGAGCTTCATCTGTATACAGGTAATCTACAATTATCTGTAGTATGTCAGAATGGATTGGCATTTCCAGAGCTGAACAACAGGAAGCCTAAAAGGCAAAAGGATTTAAAAAAAAAAAAAAAAAAAAAAAAAAAAAAAAAAAGGCAAAATAAGTTGACTACTTGGAATAAAATACAAAATTAAGACACCAGTTATATTTAGCAAATGACTCAGACTGAGGGTCACATTTTCAAAGTTAAGCAATTATTTAAGCATTTGTACAAAATCTGTTCTTCAATTAAGAATTGACTGTAGCAGAGCAATTAAAATCTGCCCAAACTTCTGAATAAATAACCATGAAACATTTCAGTGTTTCACCCCTTTGAGGATCTCCTCTAACAATCCTCCTTGATACTACTTTACCCAGAACTGTTTAAAAGCAGAACTACAGGAATTTCCTATGCAAGTCCTGTACTGCTTTCCTTTCAAGGTAAAAGACCTAGTGAAAACACAAGTTCCCAGGCAAAAATAAAATTAGTCATTACTGTTAATCCCTCAGAAAACATGGTCCTCTGCAAACTCTCTATTCGAAGAACCATCTTAACCATTAAGGCAAAGCTTTTGTATGAGCAAACATCAGCCATCAAACCATGTAACTGTCACCATTCAAGTTCATGCAACATCACCACTTAACAACTTTGGTTTCTTTCAGGTGGTACTGAAGCAAAGCTTTATACTAAACATTGCTTTTGCTTTAGAACATACTACTGGTACTGCCATTATTTCCCACCTGAAGTTTAAAAACTTCTTACAGACATTAAGGTTCTTATACAATGACTAGAGCACTTAATTCACAAAATATTTACTTATGAATTTAGTAAGATTTAGATTTATTTACAAAATAATAGATAATGTAAGAACTAAATACAACTGATACAGAAATCAACAATACAAATGCACATTCAACACTTAAAAAAATAATAAATCAACCACTTGTGTCTCAGTGTTTTGGATACACTTCCTCGGGGATGACTGAGGAAAAGGCAGCACAGTAACTTAGAGGACATGCAAAGTTCTGTTACCCAGCAGAAGAGAACTGCCAGTACTTTGCCAAGTTCTTAGATTTACATATCGACAAAAAGCTATGAAAGTTGAGAAAACTCTTGCATGATGCTTCAGCTTTCAGTCCCTGAAAAATGCTTCTCCATGTATAACTTCCTTGTCATTCAACAAGCATTATCAACAGTATTCAGACACTTAAACAGAGGCATTTAGTGAAACTACAATGTCCAGGAACAACCAGGGTGTTGACAGACAGCTAGCAAATAGGAACCAAGGCAAACAGAAAATCTGCACCTTTTGAAGCAGCAGCTGGTGACTAAGTGGAACAGTCCTTGATATCCTCTATTTCATTAACAGTAAAAGTCAAATAGAGATTGTACACATTGACTCTCAATTCTGCTGTATCTGTCACTCAGTATGTATGAAAAGCTTTTCCATACTGCATACAATTAAAATTGTAAGATCTTTTACAGAAAGAAAATGAAAATTCATCCAAAGCAGTATCCCACAAGAACAGTCCAGCAGCTTCCATAAATCCATGAACTAGCTCAAAATAAATCTCTAAAACAAAATACTTTTATTTCTTTTGATATACATTATTACATTTATTACTCTCATTTAATACACAATCTCAATGGTACCAATATAGAGTAACCAAAAATGTGGGGTATTTCCAGTCTTTCTTTTTCCCCAGTATTTAGGATATGTTATTCCAGGAAAAACTGAAAAGCTGACACTTATTTGATGCAACAAAACATACCACCACACATTTATTGGCAAGCTTACCTCAATCCACGAGCTGCTTAACATGCTGTGAAAATAATCTGTAAAGAAAGGCATTTCAGTTCAAGATGAAATAAAATTTCAGTTTAAAAAGACAATACGACTTCTATTTTATACATATATATAAATACACACACATACCAAGTCTTGCACAAAGTACACACTTATGACACGGGAATTCCTTTCCATCTGAAGATTTCAGAGTCACATCACAGAGGTACGAACTAGAAGATAGTTAACAGATCAGAACTGTGACTATTCAGAAAAGCTACAAGTTGTAAAGTCAGCAAACAAATGCTTACTTCAGCAAGTTAGGATTTATCTTTCAAAATAAAGCACAACTGAACTTTAATAACAGCATAGAAAATGAACCTAAAGGTACAGGTATGCTAGTTTCAAGAGAGAAATATTTTGTCCAAAGCTGAGCTCTCAAAATTCCATCTAAAGTATTTTCTTCAAAACACAGTCAATTTCTATTTTAAAACTGCTACGACCAAATAAAATAATTATGGCTAATTTTAGTCAATCTTAAATGGTCTATGTTAAGTTAGTTATTTCTTTTACATTAGCAGCTACTATAAGCTTTGACAATTCATTTTAAGAGTGAAGTGATCCAAAATCTGTTAAAAAGCTACTTTTATGCAATGTAGCTTTTACTACTTAGACTATTCAAGTCTTTGGGTATAAATAACCCAGTCACACCAATGGAATTAAAAAACAAATATCACTTTGATAAAGGCATAAGGAATTTTTCTATTGAAAGGTATTCCAGAGATTTTCTTAATTAGAAAAAAATATTATACATTTGCTTATTTCCAATCCATGTAGTCTTACTGTCATAGCAAGCAAAAGTCACACTGCTTTTAACTGCATTACCCACAACATTTCTCATGGCATTAGTGTATCCTGACACAGTTAATCCATAGAACACATTAATGTATGGCAAAAAGAAGCAAAAATATACCATACTTAATCTATCCCAGACTACTAATTCATATATCAGTCTAGAAGCATCTACAGAGAACTTCCAAACATGAGTTACTGTGAAAGAGACAAGTGTAAACCAGAAGATAAAATACAGCTGATCAACCTTAGCCTACACTTAACAGATAAAGAGATGGCACAGGAGGAAGATGGCAGAGGTAGGGGAAGCTTGATTTTAAAAAGTTTACCATTTCTTCTGATTTAACTTTGGTTTGTTCCCATTCTTCTTGTTGATAACATTAATTTTTCCATTTTCTAACCTGACTCCATCCAACCTGCAAATCATTAACATTAGTAATAAATAATACAATTAGTATACATTGCAAACCATTAAGAAGAGCAGTTTCACAAAGTAACAACACTTCAGTGGGTTCATACTGTGAATACGAAAAAGGATCAAAATCACTCATCACAGACAACTAGAAAGGCCCAGTTGTTCCTTGAAGATCTTCTCTGCAGATGTAAAATCCAACCAACATTCTTTCCACATCTTCACTATCTTAGATGAAAGCTACACTGCTATAGTTAAGGCCACAGTTCAACACCACAGGGTCAAAAATCTAGGAGTTATATATACTACTACCAGTCAGTTATCTGAGCAAAGACAGTGATTTAGAAAAGATGCATGTTTCAGCACAGGCTTCTTTAGCACCCTAATTCATCAGGGAGGGATGGTAAAGACACAGGAGTGCTGCTGGTGGAATACAAAGCAATAAACTTTCAAAGGGAAGTGCTTTAACATGGAAATTTTACTTGGGAACTCAGTTTTAGGACCAGCTTCACATCTTTGCCAATTAATTTTAGTGTTTGCGAAAAATACAGTGAAGAAAACTGTCCTGAAAAAGTTAATAACCTCCTTTGAAATGAAAAGACAAATACAGAAAAAAAAAAAATCCAAAAAGCTTAGTAACACAGTTCTACAGAGACATTTGGTCTCAATTCCATTAGTTTCACCAAGTAACATTAAAAATGTATCAGTATCAGTTAAACAAGAATTTAACTTTGCTTTGTGTCATTTTACACTAAAAATGTTCATTCTCTATGGAAAAACTGGTAGACTACAGACCACAGCATAAATATTAATCAAACCAAAACTCAGTTAATCAGCCATCTCTAACAAAACAAGTACTGACGTATTATGACTGTTATTCTGGAAAGTCACATGATTTGCATCAGATGTCAAGTCTCAGAGAGCTACCTCCTTAAAAGATACACAGAATAGACGTCTTAAGTACAAATGTCCAGAAGGTTCTAAGACATAGTAAGGGCCAACAGCACATCTCCATCATATAGAAGCCTACTGAAAAATTACGCTTTAAGTACATAATCATGCCAGAAAGTCTGCTTCCAGCGTTACTCAAAAAGGTCACACGTGCCTTCTCTTGGTGAAGAGCATCAGAACAAACTGATGTTGCTTTTAACTGGTGTGTGCTGTGAACTTTTACACTTACAAACTATAAAAAAAGCAAAAAAAAGCGCAAACTTATCAACTCTAACTACCCTTCTGATCTAAAGTCAGAACAGCTTCAAAAAAAACCCCAAAACACCTCCGTGAAGAGCTTGCCAGAATATAAATATATTTCCTTTCACCTACCTTCCACTTAAATTGCTGAGTCCAAACTTCTTTGCAGCACTTTGCAACATTTTTATGAGGTTAGCTTCTTCACCAACAACTTTGCTTTTTTTAGATTTGCTCTTCTGTTTTTCATTTATAACTTGCACTTGATTATTTCTATAAATCTCAAATGCAGACTTTCCATTAACATTTTCATCGAAACTCATTTTGCTCAGGTTAGAAATTAAAGTATCTTGATATTCTTCCGATTTTCCTTTATGCAGGATTTTTGGTTTATAACCATGAGTCAAAAGATCACAAGTATCAGTGTACATGAACTGCAGAAGGTATGCAAACAGATCTGGATGAACTTTCTCTATTACATAAAGATCACACCCAACAGTATCTTCATCTTTACGGTAGACGTCTGGAGTCTCTAGCTTGTTGTCACTGGAAACAAACAGCTTCTTGAAGAAGTCAGAGCGCACAGCCAAGATGTATTTGTGCACGGGGTAAGTTCTTGTGCCAATCTGAAAAGTCACATCATGGATGCTGTCCATTTCATCTGTTTCATCTAACAGTTTGCCAAAATCCTCTCCAAAACTTGATAATGACACACTTGGAATTTCATAGAGACTAGAACAAAATGAAATTCATCAAAAAAACCCACTATTTACAAGCTCCATAAAATTTTACATAGTATGTTTAATGAAAAGGGTGAGGTTGTTTCCGTTTGGTTTGGTTTTTTCTCACATTGCTGGACTACTCAACATTTCTCGTCCTGTTCTTTACTAAAAGAACTAATAATATGGTATTTAGGCAATTAAACCACATATGTAAGATCAGTTTAGCTTCAGAATATTAAATAACAGTATTTTGTCTTTATAATGTAGCCAGTAAATATGTATTATCAGAACTATCTTAATCTCATTTTTCCAATAAGAATACACAGGAATCTTATCAATGCTTATAAATACATAAAGGGCGGGTGTCAGAAGGATGGGGCCAGACTCTTTTCAGTTGTGCCCAGCGAAAGGACAAGGGGCAGCAGGCACAAACTGGAACAGAGGAAGTTCCATATGAAGATCACAGAATCACAGAATAGTTTGGTTGGAAAAGACCATCATCTAGTCCAACCAAAAACCTAGCACTGTCAAGTTCACCACTAAAGCATGGCCCAAGTACCACATCAACATGTCCTTTAAATACCTCCAGTAATGGTGACCCCACCACTTCCCTGGGCAGCCTGTTCCAATACCTGGCAACCCTTTCAGTGAAGAATTTTTTCCTAATATCCAACCTAAACATCCTGTGGCACAACTTAAGGCCATTCCCCCTTGTCCTATCACTTGTTATGTGGGAGAAGAGACCAACACCCACCTCTCCACATCCTCCTTTTAGGTAGTTGTAGAGAGCAATAAGTCTCCCCTCCACCTCCTTTTCTCCAGACTAAACAACCCCAGTTCCCTCAGCTGCTCCTCGTAAGACCTGTTCTCCAGGCCCTTCACCAGCTTCATTTCCCTTCTTTGCACCCACTCCAGCACCTCCATGTCTTTCTTGTAGTGAGGGGCCCAAAACTGAACACAGTACTTGAGGTGTGGCCTCACCAGTGCCGAGTACAGGGGCACAATCACTTCCCTGGTCCTACTGGCCACACTGTTTCTGATACAGGCCAGGATGCTGTTGGCCTTCTTGGCTGCCCGGGCACACTGCTGGC
>NW_010297380.1:0-5826 GCF_000700745.2 Antrostomus carolinensis | reverse complement strand
CCAAGCCTGTAGTGTTGCATGGGGTTGTTGTGATCCAAGTGAAGGACCCGGCACTTAGTCTTGTTAAACCTCATACAGTTGGCCTTAGCCCATCGATCCAGCCTGTCCAGATCCCTCTGCAGAGCCTTCCTACCCTCATGTAGATCAACACTCCCACCCAGCTCAGTGTCATCTGCAAAGTTACTGAGGGTGCACTTGATCCCCTCATCCAGATCATTGATAAAGATATGGCTGGCCCCAAAACTTATTCCTGGGGAACACCACTTGTGACTGGTGGCCACCAGGTGGATTTAGCTCTGTTCACCACAACTCTCTGGGCTCGGCCATGCAGCCCGTTTTTTACCCAGCAAAGAGTGCACCTGTCTAAGCCTTGAGGAAGACTTCTTTACTTTAAAGGTGTCAGAGCACTGGAATAGGCTGCCCAGAGAGGTTGTGAAGTCTCCTTCTCTGAGGATACTCAAACCCGCCTGGTCATGATCCTGTGCAAGCTGCTCTAGGTGAACCTGCTTTGGCAGGGGGGCTGGACTAGATGATCTCCTGAGGTCCCTTCAGACCCCTACCATTCTGTGAAACGTTCGCTGTATTTCATATTAACATCTAAAGTAATAAGGAAAAAAAGATATTATTTATTCATTTATCAGATATATTGGAATCATAGTGCAAGAAACATCGTTCAGAATTCTACTTACTCATTTTACTTTAAATATTTTTTCCATACAAATTAAGATTCAATTTTCACTTTTATTTAAAAACAGATTATTGATGATTACTGAAGAGGTTAATTTCTACAGTATTTAGAGCTCCGAGTGTGTTAAAAAAAATACATGCAAATGCTTGCCTTAAATACTTCAGATAAAACATCAACACTATCTATACTAATTATGCAAATACATAAGCTGAGGTCTTTGGATAATTTCAACACCGTTGTTTACTAACAAGAGTTATTCCCTAGCACTATGGAAAACCACATTTACTTTGACTTCTCTACGAGCCAAAAATGGTTTTGAAAAGCAGAATGATTTAATTGCAATCACACACACAAAAATGCAGTTGTTGATATTTTAAATATACCTTGTTTTAGGATCTGACTGTAAAACAGCAAAATTACAGCCATTAGGATCGGTGGCAATGCTAACAGCTCGGTGGGCAAAAGTAAGCTTCTGAAGTCTAATTCTTTCATACACGCTGTTTGTATCATATTCACAAGATGCGTCACATGAAGAATTCTGAAGGCTCGATACAACTTCTGCTAAAAAAAAAACCAAAAAAATTGAAAAAAGCCACAGAAAGGTCTAGCTAATTATAACAAAAAGGCAAGATTTACAACTTCTGTAAGTCCATTAATGGAGTCACTGAGTAAGGCTAAATTATGCTAAAGATTTCAGCCCACTTAACTGAAATGTGGGAAGCCATCTTAAGAATAAGACTTTACATACAGGACAGTTTATATCCAGAACTTCCCGTGGAAGTGTTTTGCCACTTCTTCATGTAAGGGAAAACACCCCATCTAACATTCAACGCAACCTCTTTTGTAGTGGAACAAGCTGTGCAGAGTACAGCAGTGCAAGATTGCTTTCTTTTTTTGTCATATCAGTTACAGCAGATAAAATACAATTGCCTTCAGATTTCATATTTTATCTGTTTGAATTACACACAAACTAACAAAATACTATTGAAAAAACATTATATTCTCTGAATACTGGATAATTTTTCAAGAACTGGATAACTGAATACATGCACACCATTTGCTACATTCATTAAAACATTAAAAAAAAAAACCCAAAACAAAGCAGAATCTCTCATTCGTTACAAACCAGTGACGAACATCAACTAGACATTCAACTAGTCAACAGGTCTGGACTCTGAAATTTCCTCGAAGATACTAAAACTACAAAAAGAACAGCAATAAGCATAACGAGAGTGCCTACAGGCACATACCAGCACCAGGACAAACACAGTGAAAAGGAGCTGTGTTTGGTGCCTCAGTAATGACAAAACTACTATGTGATGTGTAGAATAAAAGAAAGTAGCAACAGAGTAAAACTAGCATGGAACTCTCGATTGAGCAACAGAGGAAAGATTTTTGCTGTGAAAGAATGCAAAAATGGACTGATAAAACTAAAGATGGAATCTCAGTATCAGAGGAAGAAGAACTGCAACATAAAGCTATAAAGTTCAAACACATTCCAGGTTGGAAGTAAATTCATTTCTATCCACAGAGTTTTAAGACCCCGACAGAAACAGAGCTGACAGTTTCAATTAAAATCTCATTCTATAGTAGACTATAGCAGGTATCTTCCCTGCAACAAAACAATCCATCAGGACAACTTGCAGCAATATGAGACATGTTAGTAGGGCAGAAATTGCTCTGGACCCTGAGTTATGCTCAGGTAAGGGTACGTGCTCCTTCTTTTGTTCAATGCCAGTCTCTTAGGACTGGTCATCTCATATGTGACACAATAATTATGCTGGACCATTGTGCTACTATTACTCTTCAGAAGGACTTTTCCTGGAAAGCTCCATCTGAAGGTTAACTGAAGGCTGCAAAGTAAGTAAATCTTAGTATTTCTGAGGAAAAAGAATAGTAGTGGCCAATGCTACCAACAGTAAACCACAGAGGATAGAACGAACTCACCACATAATACTGTTAGAGACGGTTAAAGATTTTTATTAAACTTTTATATTGATTTGAAATATTTAAAAACCATTAAGAAATCACAGCTAACCTTTCTTCTCTGAGGCTTTTTTCCCTTCCTCCAGCCACTTCCCTGTAAAGGCTTCACCATCCTGTGTGACAAACATTATTTCATTCCTATTCAAAGCAACATCAGACATGAAGACTTGCCGGCCATACACCCAACGACACTGCTTCATGGAGTTGTTCGATGACTTCCAGCAAAACACCTATAATAATTTTTCAGAGAAAGAGGAAATCTTCAAGTCATACAAAAGGAGTTACATACTACACATGACTTTATTAAACACAAGAACATGCCATCTCAAAGTTGCATATAAAAGGAGAAAGACATTCTTCAAAGTTATATCCTGAAGTGTTCTATTACAAAGAACTCACAAGTAAGACAGGAAAAATCTATTATCACATCAAGATCCATTTGCCTATGAAGGGTATTTGAAAAGCTTCTTTGAATATTCAAACATCTTCACAGCAGTCATCTATAGGTTAGTTTTTACTGACGTTTCAACAAGGACAGTAAAAGGTGTCGTCAAGTCAAGAAACAAGTTTAATCTAGTTCTTAATTTACAGATTTGTCCAACTGATTTGCTTATGAAGCAGGCAAAATCAAAAGCTAGCACACCAAAAATTAAAAAAAATTCCTATTAATTGCTTGACAAAAATTTAAAGTTTCTCTGTACCAGCCAAGGTTTTGGAATGGAGAGCATGACCACACACAAACTTCAAATCATTCAACAGAAATGTGAAGAACTGCATGCACAGAAGGACCCCAACTGTAAATGCCTGAAAGAAGCGAGCATGAAGCAACAACGTCATGCAAGGTAAAACCCAGATGTGGCATTAGTGGTGCTAAAGTCAGGCTTCTGTTAACAGACCTGCACAGTCTCTTAACACCTACATAAGGAGGGGACAAACAAACCTGAGTAACCTATTTTCTCTCCCCTCTATTGTGCCCTAAAGAATCACAGAATGGTTGAGGTTGGAAGGGACTTCTGGAGGTTATCTAGTGCAATCCCCTGCTCAAGCAGGGCCACCCAGAGTCAGTTGCCCAGGACAACATCCAGACAGCTTTTGAATATCTCTAAGGATGGAGACTCTACAACCTCCACAGGCAACAGGTACCAGTGCTCAGTCACCCTCACAGTGAAAAAGTGTTTCTTGATATTCAGGCAGAGCCTCCTCTGTTTCAGTCTGTGCCCACTGCCTCTGGTTCTGTCACTGTGCACCACTGAAAAGTCTGGCTCTCTCTTCTTTGCATCCTCCTTTCAAGTATGTATACACACTCATAAGATTTCCCTTGAGCCTTCTCTTTTCTAGACTAAACAGTACTCCCTCTGAGAAGGTACAACCAAGCCACACAAGGAAGTTCAAGAAACAGAAGTATTAAGATGCCATCTCTCTCCTTAATTATTTATAATGCCTAAAAGCACTAAAAATCCCAGCATTTGCCAGTATTCAGCGTGGAAAGATACGAAATGTAGGTTGACAGTGCCACTGATGCAGGAAGACAAAGTAGTTCCTTACTGCTAAAGCAGTGTCCCAAAGATGTTGAAGGGGCAATTCCAATACTACAGATGCTAGAAGCTAAATCTCATATGAACTGGAAGTTTATAATCTCTGAGATAACTAATGACCTAATAAACAGATAAGAACATCCCAATACATAATTCAATCAAATGCAAGGAAAGAAAAGGGAATACCCACACTGCTCCCTATTTTGATATCCAAGCTCAGTTTTTAACATTAAGAAGACAGCATTTCAGTAACAAAACCTTTCTGTACACACCACTAGATGGCACTGATGGTTTAGGTCTCTCAGTAAGCAGACCTAGAAAAGACTGAGGTTTCGAAGGGTCCTATAAACTGCTACCCTTTGAAAGAATGAGGGAAGTAAACAATAAATACACAATAGTATTCCAGTTCTAAGTCAACATGGTGTCTACACTTATCTATATATACTTAGCCATTCACCAGGTTTAGCTGCCACTTTTCAAGAATAAAAGGGACATCCCATCTACGGAACAGCTGCTTTTTAGCAAAGGCTCTAAAACTTGAAGTCTAGGGACTACTTCTGAGACTATTTCTGGAGGGTGTAAAGGTGACTGGGTAGGTGAGATGAGAGGAGAGATGAGGGGAAAGAAAAAGAAAAAGAAAAAAAAAAAACCACACCACCAAAAGCACACAGACTCTGTACTCTATATAACCACTTATGTATGCAAAAGTAAAGGAGTATGCATCTTCACTGAAAGGCCATTAGATGTTCACAGATTTAAAAATTAACGACTGTACATTACTTTGGTAGTTTTCTCATAGCCCTTTAAAAAAAATATCACTGGCAGTTCTACAGAAATGAATTGGGTATTTTCTATGCACAATTCTGTCCTGTCAACTTCTGATGTTTAAAGTTTGATCAAAGAGGATGCAGCTCGTTATATAATTATGATTTCTAGGGACACAACTTACTCTTCCAGCTTCATCCAGTGCTAGAACGCAAATCTTCTGACCCCCATTTTCTTTAAGATGTTGGGTATCTACCTTATATTCCAAATATCCCCCATTAACAAGAACTTTTTTAAGGTTCAGTTGTCTGAAAGAACACAAAAGGTTAAATTAGTATTTCTTCATTGTATACTGATGTTGCTTCTGTGACAGAGTTCCTTTTTCATTTAAAGAAGCAATAAAAAAACAATATAGCTGAGGTAGTGACACTGAAAAATTACTTAAGTTTAGTTTCTCCCCACTGGTACAACTCACATAACTGCTAATAAAAGGTATATGATTTAGCTTTGATCTTCAGCATTACAAAAATTATAATGGTAAAAATTTCATTTAGTTGTTTGTACTAAAAAGATATATCCTATCCCAGTAGGCTGTTCCTCAGGTTTTTGGTGGGTTTTGTTTTTTAGATGATCAAAACTATACTAAGGAACTGAAAAACTTGCATAAGAGTGCAATACATGGTTTTAAGTGCTAGCACCTTCACCTGTAACCATGTAGAAAACAAAGCATAAAATAATAATTAAGCTGTAACATGTCAATAAATACTGCTAGAATTTGAAGTGAAGCTGAAAAGCTAACTGGGAGTTAGCTGGGCAAAAATGCTAATCACAGAATTGTAGGGGTTGGAAGGG